>NW_026852834.1:0-193892 GCF_026571515.1 Ruditapes philippinarum
CATTAAAAAAACGTTCATTAAAAATTTTTCCAAAAAAATTTCAAAAATACTATATCCAAAAATTTTAAAAAGAAGTCATTTTAGAAAGTTTGAAATGAGCAAATTTATTTATTTCTTTAGATTGTTTATTTTTTTTATTTTTAATAAAAGTTACTTTTTAGGGGATACATGTATCAAGGTGGGGGTACATTAAAGGTCTTTCAAAATAAAGGGTTACATTTAGAGGGTCAGTAAAGATCAATTACACTAAAGAAGTCAATTTAAAGATTAAAAATACATTAAGGGGTCAATTTAGATAAAATTACATTAAAAGTAATCTAGATAAAGGTTACACTATGGGTCAATTTAGAAAAGAAAAAAATACATTTAAAGTTAATCTAGCTTGAAAAAAGTTTGAATTTGGGGCCAGTTAGATTTAGGTTACACTTTTTACTTTTAGGGTCTATCAAAATCAGATACACATTAATTTTAAAAGGTCTATATTAAGTTATTAAGATTAGATCTAAAAAATCCCAAAATTAAAACAAAAAAAATACCAGTGATATCCCACCTCGGGGTCACTGTTTTTTTTTAATATTATAAATTTTTTAAAACAATCCAAAATTAAGATTTTAAAACAGCCAGAATTGGCAATTTTTACCGGGTTGAAAGGGTTTTAACAATAGGTCAAAATTGACTGCATTTTTTTGGGTTACTCTTTTTTTAATGGATTTGAACCATTTTTTTTGTTTAAAAAAATATCTTTAAAAGGGAACCATAGTTACCATAGATCCCAAAATAAAGAAAACAAAATTTATTTTTAATATTTTTCTTCCTTTAAAAAAACCTTTAATTTTTAACAAATAATCACCTAAGGAAACTGATGTAAAAAATGGACAACTATTTATTTGAATATCATCTTATTTTTTCAAAACAATTTTTCTTATTTCTTTAAGGGAAAATCAAATTCTTTTGCAACTTTTTATCCTGTTTTATGTTAAAAACTTTAAAGGGGAAAATGCATGCTTGGGGGGGGGGGGGGGAAAATACTTTTTTTGGGGAAATTTATTGAATCAGTAAAAAACTTCCGCATGAATGTCATTTAAAAGTGAAAGTTAAAAAAAAATTTTTTGGAAGGCGTTTTTTAACGTCTTTCAAATTTATTTGGTTATTCTTTTAAAAAAAGCAGTTTTTTTAAATACGAGATAAAAGGGGTAGAGTTTAAAAAAATTTAATGTTTTCTCTGTGTCTTTTTAAAAGGGTTTTTATTTACATTTTTCAAGAGGCTGTATAACATTTGTAATTCAGTTTTTTTTAAATATCAGATTGAGAAATAAAAAAAAAAAGAAAAAAGTTTTTTAACGTCGCCCATGTATAAATGTATAAACTGAAATGTTTTTCTGAAGATTTGACCTTTGGTATTCCTTAATTAGGATACTACATTTTATTTTAAAATTAAATACAAAATTTGACCTTTTGAAATGAAAAATGTTTGATTGCTTGTCATTTAAAGGAAAAGACTTTAAAAAATGGGGAAAACTACTAGATTGAGGTTTTTTAAACCACAATAGACAAAATTTCACGATTTGAAAAAAAAAAAAAAAAAATAAGTTTTAAATATAACTTATTTTTAAAAGAAATTTAATTATTGATTTTTTTTGCAAAAAATGAAAAAAATTTTCTTTTTTTTAACCATTTTTTTTCCCCCTTTATCAGGAAAAAGGCTTTTGATATTGGACTTTTATTTTTAAATTTTCTGGGGATATTTATTGAAACCCGGGGAAAAATTATTAAATTAATGGATGACAAATCTACAAATTAAAACAAAATTTAAATTCTCTTTACCCATTATTTACCAAAAAACTAAGGTGCGTAGCTTTTTTTAAGTTTTTTTTACTAACTAAAAAAAGTCGTTTATAATGGTTAGATAAACCCTCTTTGGTCCTTGACTTTGATTACTAAGGGGCTCTCAAAATTTTATTGGATCCATGAATTTTCTTATTGTTTTGGCAAAAAAAAGTGACATCTCCTTCCAAGGTCAAACTAACATCATATGAATTATGCAAAAATTTTCAGTTTTTAAAAACGGAACGTATGTAAAGTACAAAGAAACTAACACCAGTTTTAGTATACATATATTTTTGTAAAAAAATACATCATGCTTAGTTAATTATTGTAAAAACTTTTTAAAAAAGTATGATGTTATTGTAGAATTTAAGACAGGGGTAGAAACAGAAGTATTTATGGTAGTCAGATGTGATGCGATTTTGTCAAAACTGTACATTGCATTTTTTTTTTAGGGATGATGATCAAATACTATAAGTTTTAAAAACCATTTTTTAACCTTTGATTAGCGGGGTTTCATATTTAAACTAAAAAATTTCTTTGTTTTAACTTGTGGACAGTCTGGCTAGCAACTATAAAAACCTGTTAGCTGAAGCACTTTACTACTTTGGAAACAGTTTTTTTTAGTGTCTATAAGTTTTTAAATTTTTAGCATTTTATTCTCTTCATATGTTATTGTCACTAAATTCTATTTTGTAGTAAAAAGTTACAAGAACAGATATGGTTATTATTTGCCCAATAAATATTACCCCGTTTTTTTTGGGAAAAAATAAAAAGTTTTATTGATCAACATACAGTGTAAATAGATAAATTTTTTTTATGAACAAATTTTATTTTAAAATAACTAAAATGATATTGTTTCTCAATATTTTCTCGTTGAATTTTTTTAGGTGGTATGTTGTATGGACTTTTTTCTAAAAAGTTTAAGTTTGTAACCGGGGAACTTCTTGAGTACGCAAGTTTCAGATCAAGATGTACAAGAAAAAAACCAAAAAAGGAAACAAGAGAAAGAAAAATCCAGACGTGATTAAGATCTCGATTTAACGCTTAAAGATACCTCAATATTTTGAAGTGGTTCAGCAAAAAGAAAAGGATTCTGTTGATACCATTTGGATGTTAACAGCTTTGTTTGGATCAGCCACTTATGAGATGTTTAATGTAACAGTTATGTGTCATGAAATATTCGTACAGGGATATTCTGTTTCAGGAGATATGATAAGTTTTTTTTCTGCAGATAATGTATCAGTACATATTATCTTTCATAAAATCATTTCCATTTTATTGTAATTGAACTTTTATGTATTTTCATCTAAATAACTGTGTATCTGTCATTGAGCAAAAACTGCATCTTGTAAGTTTAAAAATGTGTATTATATGGTGTGCATTGTTTTAGGATAGTTTTTAAAAAAATTTTGAAGGGAATAATAGTCTAGTTGTGAATATATATCTACCCGCCATCAGGATACATGCAATATTTTTATGTAAATACAATTTCCCAATTTTTAAAGCCAGTTTTCATGAAAAAGAAAGGAATCTGTAGAATGATGTGCAATTTGTAATTGATTTTGAAGACACTTCTGAAAAATTTTTACAAAAACAGGTACTTTAATGAGTGCAAATATTTTTTGGGAAAAAATGATTTTTTTATTTAGGTTTTTTCTATGTATGGTTATGTTTCACTGGGGTTTCCCGTATTCTAGTCTCTGAGTACTTTAAAGATGGTTTTTCCAAAACCTTTCCTTTTTTACAAAAACTTTAAAGATTAAATGACTGCCTCTACTGGATGTATTAATTTAGTTTTATAGACAGTGTATAACAATGGCATTAATATAATTATTAAGACATAGAGGATATTTGTTTGTTTTTCATGTAAGATTTAAATATAATTTCACTGAGTGGAACACCAGATGCAATATTTTCACGAGTGGGCGTAGCCACGAGTGAAAATATAATAGCCTGGTGTTCACGAATGAAATATATTTCGAAATCTTAAATATGTAAAGCAAATAAATTTTTCTTTTTATTTCATGGTTTTTTTAGGTGATTTTAAAAGTATTTTTTACTGATTTTGCCGCGTAACGTCGCGCAGTCTCCTTGTGACGTCATCACATCATGACGTCACAATCATCAATTTTGAAATCTAGTTCTGTTAAAATTCTCTAATTTTGTTACATGTTTAACAATGATGTATGGTGACATCGACTTATTTTTCCCTAAAGAAGCAAAATTTAGGTATGACGAACATTTATTTCTGCCGTTATTCCATTTAGTTTAAATTTTTCTTTTTCATCCGCAAACTAGATATTAGTCCGGCTACAGGTGAAAATTATATTTTATAAATTTCAACTAGTGGTTTATCAAATATAATCATCTGAATAATATTAACAATAAAACACCGGAAAAGCCATGAAAATAAAGGCTATTCTTGCATGCCATCTTTTTTTTTTTTTTTTTCTCTCTTGAGTTGTTTGTAGTTTTTCCTTATGCATTATGGTTTATTTATCTTTGCCTTTAAAGGGACTCCACTGAGGGTTTTTGACATGACAGGAACTGACAATAACTTTCCATGATGTAATGTTCAAATTTGATGTAGTTCTAAGACTAAGAGCTTGTGTCAAAATTTCTGATTTCACTCAAATCGAGCAAAGAAAATAGCAGCAAACACATAACAATTTCAATTTATGTTCTGGGTATATTTCCTAAAATTATCCTTTTGCATATCTTTTGTTTTAAATGCCCCAGTTGATTTTATAAGAAATTCAAATTGGTATGTGTTTAGGCTTTCAGTATTGTATGTTATTATGTATGTAACCATATAGTGCGTTTGCGAACCAGCATGGATCCAAGACCAGCCTGCGCATCCGCCCCAGGACTGATAAGATCCCATGCTGTTCGCTATGCAGTTTCTCTCTACTTGCAAATAGAGTTTGGTAAGCGAACAGCATGGATCCTGATCAAACTGTGCGGATGCGCCAAGGCTGGTCCTGGAATCCTTGCCCTGGTCGGCAAAACGCACTATGTTGGTTTTTGTCGTTATGTTCAGGCTCAATTAATTACAATACATTTTTGGTTATTCTAGAGTATACAGCAATTCTTTGAATTGTTAACAATCAACATTATATATTAGTTAACCAAAAATTTTGAAAGTGGGGGGAAAACAAATTGCCTAAGAAGCCTGACAACTATTATACTGGGTTTTACCATGTAGTTTAAAGCGACTTGCAATAAGAATTTTTGAGTGAAAATTATGAAAGTGAAAAAAAAATGTGGTCCACAGTATTGTTTCAAATATTTTATTTCAGAACACATAGAAAGGTTAAAAGAATTTCCTGCAATTGATGCAAGTCATTTGATAAAGGATAGTGTTGTATATAAGTATGCTTTTTAAAAAGCTCTAGCTTTACAATTGTGTGTAACGATCATGTTTTGTCATATGTTTAGACAAAATCAAAACATTTGGAAATATTTCATCTTTTATATGATCAAGCTGTTTGTTTAACTAAATTGATGGCACATGTAATTGTATTTTCAGATTTTTTTGTAGTTTTTATTCATCAATGTTTTATATATTCTTGTATATATCAGCTCCATACCAGAAAGCAGGGACAGTTTATTCATATGAATAAAATAATATGTATTGTTCAAAGTTATTCTGTATTTTCATTGTTTATTTGCAACAGAATAATGTGTTTGATAATGATTTCTTTAACCATATTTCCTAAGTTAACTTTCAATGATATCTCCATTGTTGAACATATTGTTTGAGTTAACATATTTGTTTGATTTAGCATTTAGTTGCTTTGTCTTCTATTTGATCTGGTTCCCAACGGTCAAAAATAAACCTAAAGTGATAATTAGTGAGATTTGTGTGTACATAAAATCGTTTATACCACTGACATTAATGTTAACCAGTGTTAACCTGGGTACATATGACCAGTATGGACGTCTAGATATGTTTATCATTACAGATAACATTTTGATTTAAGGTAAGCAAAAAGATGTCTACCATAAAAACGTTCATTGGAAAATTTCCAAAAAATAATTTCAAGCAAATTGAACGATATCCTAAATTTATATTAGAAGTCATTTAGTAAGTTGAAAATGCAGGCAAATTTAATTATTTTATTTAGCATTGTTTTAGTGTTTATTGCATAATCTTAGATTAGAGGTATAACACGTTATCAAGGTCAGGGTACATTTAAAGGTCATTAAAATTGGTTTTACTTTAGAGGTCAGTCTAGATCAAGGTACTAGAGTCGAGTTACATTAGTCATTTCAGATCAACTTACTAAGTTAATCCTAGATCAAGGTTAACTTGTCAATTTAGATACAAAGTAAAAATACATTATTAAGTTATCTAGCTTGATATTCGAATTTGGGTCAGTCTAGATCTAGGTTTTACATTTACTTGAGGTCTATCTCTAAATTAGATTCCATGTACGTTAAAAAAGGTCTATATTAGGTTATTAGAATTAGATCGTGAAAAATACCAAAAAATTACAACTACAAGAAATACAGTGATATGCCACCGTTGGTCACATGTTTTTAATTATATGAACATTTTTAAATACATCCAAAAGTTAAGATAATTAGTAATCAGCCAGACTTGCAGACTGTTACCAAAGTTGTAAGTTGTAACCATAATGGGTCAAATTTGCTGCATCTTTGGGGTTAATTGTTTTAAAATGGATTTGAAACCATTTTGTGTTAATGATAACCATATTTACCAAACAATCCAGACATAAAGAAATCAAAAATTTATTGCTAATATTTCTCGTTCTTTCAATACCTTCAGATTTCAAAAAAATCACCTAATGGAAGACTGATGTAAAAGTTGGACAACTATTAGTACATATGTATTTATAACAACATTATTTATCATAACAATCTTACCTTTTTTTCTTTAAAGTGGATATATCAAGTTCTTAGAAGCTTTTATCCTGTTTTATGTTAACTACTTTAGAGATTGCTATGCTTTTTTGGGGGGGGAGGGGGGGGGGGGGGGGGGGGGGGGGGGGGGGGGAGTATACTTTTAATTGGGATTTATTGTAGTCTAGTAATCTTCCTGCATGAATGTCATTTGAATAAGTGATGTAAAAACTATGTTCTATTGGAAGTTGCCTTTCATATTACTTCAGTCCTAATTGGTGTATCTTATAACGCCAGTTTTTTATTAGTGAGTAAGCATGTGTAGACTTTAATTGTATGTTTCTGTGTCTTGTCAAGGTTTTTTTTTTACATCTATACAAGAGGCTGTAATAACATTAGTAATTTAATCCTTGCTTTTACTTCAAAATATCAGATTCTGAAGCATAATTAATTTCAACTAAGTTTGTTAAGGTCGTCACCTCTATGTATTAAATATATAAGCTGAATATAGTTTATACTGAGAGATTTTGGACATAGGTTATTGACCTTAAAGGTTAGGATGACTACATATATCACTGTAATATATACTAATTGACCTTATATGTTAAATGATAAATATCATAAGAATTGACTGTGTAATTTATATAGGTCGAATGAACTTAAAAAAGTAGGGCAAAATACTAGAATTGTGAGTTTTAAATCAGAACACACATCCAGATTAATAAGTTCAAAGATTTGAAAAATAAAAATTAGAAAAAATAAGTTTTATTAGATATATACTTATATTTTAAAAGAAATTGGTTTTAATTATTGATGTTTGCGAAATATGACAATTTTTCCTTTTTTTGGTAACCTTATTTCTGTTCCTCTATCAGAGTAAAGGCTTTTTTTATGTATATCTGGACATGTTATTTGTAATTTCGGGATAGTTATTGCATTAAATGCCAGGATAATAACTATCTTGAATGGATGACAATCTACAATTAAAACAAAATTTAAAATTTCTCATATATCCATGTATTTGACATGAAACTGAGGTGCGCTGCTTCTTTTAAGGTTTATCTTTACTATACTAATAGTACGTTTTATAAGTGGTAGAATCAAAAGCCTTCATTGGATACCTGACTTGTGATTACTAAGGGCCTCTACAATTTAATTGGATCATGAATATTTCTATTGTTCTTGGCAAAGAAGTGACATCTCTTACCAAGGTTCAAACTAACATCATAATGAATATGCAAAAATCTTTTCAAATGGTGTTTAACGGGAACGTTACTGTAAGTACAATGAACTAACACAGTTTTAGGTATACATATATTTCTGTAAATAATACATACACTGTAACAAATAAAAATGTTATAAAATATTGTCGTAGTCAGTAAGCAATTCACCGGGATATATACTTAATTAAGTACTTATTAACGATGTCACGTAATTTCAATCAAACAGCATAGGCAGAATGGAAAAAAGAAAACCAATTGATATCACCTAACTTCGTAAAATTTTAGTGATAGACTTACATATGCCTTACATTGCGGACTAATTTCAAACGGCAGGCTTTTTCGTTTTTGGTGCCAAATAAAAGTTTCACAGTTGTCAGATGGGGGGGGGGAACTAATTGGAAAAAAAAAAAACATGGGCATTCGAGAAATTATGTAAGATACTTATCTATGTTTTTGAGTCAGGTATTGCTCTAAGTTAAACCTGACATCTCGTCATTTAAATAGTATACAATTGTTTTGGGGTTTTTTGTATTACAATTTCCAGAAACGTACAGGAGTAAACATGTTTCAATATTCCAAGTTCATTCTTAAAAATGTCAACCCTCCTTCCCATGATCCGGTAATTTATACTGCATGCAAAATGCATCTGGGTGGTTTGTAACACAGCGTTTTTGATGGTGTTGAACGCAGCCCGTTTTCATCTGGACAAGTTTGATAGGTCTAGTTTGCTATTTTGGCGCATGGCTGCATAACAGCAATGTCTTGAGCAAGCTCAATGTCTCTACCTGAAATTAAAAAAAAAAGTTATATACTTTAAAAAAAAATAAAGTTAGAAGATTGGAACATGTATGACGTTTGTCATTCGTATTAATCAAATTCTATAAATAACATCCCCTTTTAACCACTTTTGTAGATTTTAACCCAAACTCATATGAATGGTGTTCGTGATGCTAAAACAAAGTTTTCAAAGGACATTCTGGAATATTAAGATTAGTTTATTTCGAGTGAACCAATTTGTAGATTTTAGAAAAAAAATTAAACCCACATACATGATATTCCTAATGCAAAAAAAAAAAAAAATAAAATTTCAAAGCGTCTGATGAATGTTCCGAAGTTACCTACATAAGTTATATAAATAGTTATAGTCTGAAGCCAAAGAAGGAGTTCACAGCAGCTGAAATAACTTTAAAAAAATGAAATCTTAAAAAGCTAGTGATTTAATAATTTTTGAAAAAAGAAACAAAAACAAAAAAAAAAACCAATTAAAAACCACAAGAATTTTTTTTAAGTATTTAAGCACACAATTTACCTGTTAATTTCTTGTTCGTTCTAAACCTCTGTGCTGCATTCATCTCGATAAATACAACATATTTTGGTTGCTCAAAACTGTCACCTGGTAATGCAAAATGAACTTGAATTAATTTTGTTCATTGTCCTTAGATTAACAATTTACCTGCATTGTAATCATAGATTTTGAATGAATCGTTATTTTGATAATATATAAAATTGTACTTTTCCAACAAGATCTTTATTTCCGATCACATTCCGGAAAAATGGTTTTGAAAACCTATTCAAAATTCAGATCAAAATTGTAAAAGTCTTGATTTTCTATTTCAATTGTATGTGGGTGAAAGAAGGGCTCCGTTGACGAGTGGTTCAGATCTCCGACTTTAAATCACTCGCCAACCACCGAATCCCGTCAAGGACTTTGGATTCGTCGGTGGAAGCTATCCAGCAATAAGCTATGCGAACTTTATATTTATGTCATCGGTATTTATTCTTTGAAGGTGCTAATCTATTAAGAGGACGTACTTGAAGTCTGTGAAGCCAGTTGTACATGTACACTCTCACAACTTGTAAACTCCACAAAACCTTTATTCCACGTGGTAGCCGCTGCATACACGGCGTCATGAAGGAGAAACTCCGGTACTTTCTCTAAATTAGCTGATAAAATATCACCAGCCCTGGTAAGAAAGAATGGTGTTAATTGTCTATAGCTTACAGAGATCAAAGGGTTAAAGACGAATTACGTATACAACACAATACAGTTTAACAACTGATTGTTTTAACTTATCTGCATCACTTTCACATTATCATAATTTCATTTGATATTTCCGACATATAAACGGCTTCTGGTCTAATATATACATTTATTTCACACATTATAAATTATAGTCAATTCACTTTCAGCATTTTCATCACGTGATGTTCCAAAAAAACCATAATTGGACCAAATCTTATTAATTAAGCCTCGTTTTCATTTTAAGAGTCCGAAAAGTTCATATCAAATCCATATCAAATCCTTTAATACAGCATCGTTTTCATTTCCAGAGTCCAACAAAAAGGTTGATATCAAATCCATATTACACCCCATATAGCTTCGTTTTTACTTCTAGATTCCAAAAGTTTCGTATCGAATCATCTAGTCTCTCTCTTTTTTTTAGACTCCAAACTCCATATCAAATCTTAATGTAATTGAAATAACAAAGTTATGTTAAAATGACAGAAAGTGGTGGTGTGAATAAATATGGTTAAGAGCACTGTACTCAGCTGCTGCTATGTACTCGTCCAATAGAATTCAGTATTGTTCTCAACAATGTACGTGTAATAATCTCATAGTATACAGTCATGGGTCCTTAATTAGCATCGCTTCAGAACTCGGTAATTGAATACAAGAAGAGATGGTATGAACAAAGTATTAAGACAAAACAAACATTTATAGCGGATCACAGATATAATATATATACATGTAATTGATGCTACCTGTACATAAACTTGTACATTGGCGTCGTTTGATGAAAGCCTGTTATTTTAACGACATCCTCAGTCCTATATCTGCATAATCCATCAAATGTTGTAATGACAATTTCGTACATTTTCCCCACTTCAACCTGTTCACAAAGCACTGACTTTTAATCTTTCCTGACTTCTTTTATTACGAATAAATCTTTTGAATTACTGTTTAATTGAAAGAACTGAAGTATCATATACATAAATTTTGTTTCGTACTTAGATAATTAAGTTGCAAATATAAACAATACGTTTGATTAGATACTGGTTCTGCCATTTAAAGTTTGGGAGAATACAGTAAGTTAAAACCTAAATAAACGGAATTGAAGAAAAAGGACTTTATTCTATTACTGGTAAATTTCATTGCAAGCAAATATAAAAGCAAACCTGGTGAGCTAGAACGGTAGAAGGCGTCTTCTCTCCATATTCTTCTGCAGGCAG
The DNA here is from genome assembly GCF_026571515.1 of Ruditapes philippinarum. NCBI lineage: Eukaryota > Metazoa > Mollusca > Bivalvia > Venerida > Veneridae > Ruditapes > Ruditapes philippinarum. The sequence goes on from NW_026852834.1 coordinate 11,148, forward strand.
AAACTCGAAGAAGTTTACTGGTAACAACGGTACATATCTAACATCTGGTTCCGCCATAGGGTTAATGTTCGCGCCGTAAAATGTTTCAGTTCCAATGTGAACTAAGCTTACAATAGGAAGCTTGCCCAGGTATTTTTCCTGTACAATGTTGGCCTTAAAATATATCCATTTTAAAGTATAGTATACAAAGAATATATATCAATGATAAAAATATTACAAACATTTATCTCTTCTTTAAAGGGACTCCACTGAGGGTTTTCTTTAACATGACGGGACTGAAAACATTTTATTTTTCGAGATAAATATTCCAATTGATGACGATCTGGACATACAACTTGTATGCAAAATTTCAGATCATTCTCTCACTCCGTTTTAACAAAAATGATAATTCTAATTGTAAATATGACCGAAAACAGAAAAGCGTTGAAACGCTTTTTTACTCAAATCGGGCTAAGAATAACGCAAAAATACGATTTTCAGTTTTTTCTAAGTATATTTCTTAAATATATTTGCGCATCTTTCTGTTTTAAGTGTCGCAGCTGTTTTGCTTTTGGACCTCAGTAGATTTCCTTTTCAGCAAGTCCATTTATCTCAATTCAGAATATTTTATTTATATAACGTATTCAAATTTTGCGAAGTGAACCTTGTACAAACTGTACAATTATCAAACTGACGTACCGGTTTTGGCTTAGGCCTATCCAATACCTACCGCTGTTTCAAAGACGCCGGTTTTTAACGCTAGAAGACATGGGCATGCTGGCCATATTCTTGAAACTATATCCTGAAACCCCTTCGCAAATTCTTTTCTCAGTAATGCAGCTCTCTTTGGACGTGCTTTCATCAAACTATTTAATCGGGTCCTTTCAGATATTGGGATATTAAGATGCTCTGAAAGTGTTCCGTTTTCTACATCGTTGCATAGAGTTTCCCAGTCCCTTTCCAAGATAGAAAACATAGATAACGCTGTACTGGAAACCATTGTTGAAAAACATAACACATTATCTTCTATCAGACTAAATGCTAAATGAATATACAGAGACTCATATTCAGTGTGCACTAAGGCGCTTGGTATGACCGAAAACGGGAAGTTAATTTTGTATGTTACAGCTGAAATAGGTCCAGATTCAAGTCCAGATTTAGTTGTGATCACCTTCGGTATAACCTTTACATACAGCCATTTGCTAAGGAAATTGTTTCCAGTTGCGAAAATCATCTTGTAGTGCATTATCAAAAGCCATGGAGCCACCTTCCATTTTGCTTTAGGGTTTTTCGGAAATGCCTTGCTTTTCCCGGAAGTAGTACCAGAAGTAAGTGCTATAAAGAAAGCTTTTCCTGGAAACAAAACATCTTCTGCTCCGTCTTCTCTTATCATTTCTGCATACTTCCGGTATTCATCGTAGGTCGTAAGTGGCATTTTTTCTCTAAACGATTCGACGGAGGTCACATTTTCTAGACCATGATCCTTTGAAAATAGTGTGTCCTTGTTTTGTGTTAAGATTTGTTTTAAGACTTTTTCTTGGTGATCTTTGCTATTTTTGCATAGCTTATTAAATCGTTTCAGCATAATAAATCCGAGTATTTGTGTAATTTTTAGGAAAGCGTAATGTAATATCAAAGTTTTGAATGTATAAGATGGCTCTGGTTTCAGACGGTAAATATCAAGGAGTATTAATCCAACCATAATTCCGGCTACTGATACCAAATCTGTAAAGATAAACGCATGGGAAAGTCTTTGTAAGGAAAATAAATTCAACGTTATGTCAAACTTTGTATAGTTAAACAGTACATTATTGGTTACTGCTGATATATCAAAGCAGCATACCTCCAGATTGATGCAAAGCTTCATTACAATTTTGAAAATGTACTTCATTGTGAAGATATTAATTTGTTCATTGCAAACGCCGCTTATATTACAATCCAAGTAAAGTAGCAAAAAGAGGCCAAAATATGAAAAACTACTCTTTATTGCGTTAGTAACGCAGAAGAAATATGGTGTAAATACTGCAAAATAGTCATTAATAACCCATATTATGTTAATTTTTACTTAAATCCTTAATCGTTTACTTTTCTTAAAATGTTAGTACATTTTTCTCAAGTTTGATTGTCTTGCAATGTATAATTTGGCTTGGCTTTAACACTGGATTTTTATCTCATATAAAGATGCTCTAAAATATTAACATGATGCAAAGTATATATCTTAATTCAGTGGAATGTATTTATCGCCTCACACAAAAAAATTGATCATGTACGAACTTTCTTTTATTAACAAATACTCAAATGAAATTTTACAAACACAAATACATGTATATACATGTATATTAAAATTTTCCGTTTGAAGTTTTTGTGCACATTTAATACTATAAACGTTATGTGTATTTAAATCATTCAATCATGATATACTTCATTTAAAAAGAAATCTGAAACCAAGCCAATACACAAATAACTTACCCAGCAGTAAATTCTTCTCTTCTTGGTTCCAACAACAAAAAAATCTCCCAAAACATATTGCCAAAATAAAAAGAGCTGCACAAATTATGTTATTTCTGGTTGCAAAAACCATGGTTGAATTATAATCTGAATTATTTAACTTCCCTTCTGTTGTATTATGGAACTTTAATTTGCCTTAATCTAAAAGTGCTAGGCTATTTTTCCTGTTATTTGCGTACACTGTATATTTTAGTAAATTGCACACATCCTTGCTCCGAATGCAAAAAAAAATACCACTTCGCATAAAATTTCCTGCAGTTAAATTATTCAATGTTTTATTTTCATCGTTCCCCTTTCGCTCAAACACCATAAGATCATTTGAAAAGAAGAAAATTACACAATGTCTCCGCTAACGTTATAATATGTTGTTTTTTAAATGTCAGAGTCACCTAATTTCTAAATCGTATGCTTATTGAAGTAGAAGAGTAATGTAAACTTGTTTTTTTTGGCTGTAAATAGAACGAATGATATTTATATCTCAATGACTCGTTTCAAGCGGCGTACAAAATTTTAAATAAAATGTAACTTTATACAACGTAATCATGTATATCCACAATTCTGTCTGCGGTTATGTTATATGGAAGACAGTACCTCAATATTTAGGTCAAGGCTGTATTTATTCATAATCTTAATCTAGACAAAATAAGATAGTAAGTGGGAATTAATTTTATAGGATGAAAATAAAATAAAATTTGGTGTATTGTTTCTTGATGTTTTCTAATTTAATGAACAAATTTACAACCATGCCCTTTAAGGAACGATACTAAGGTTGCTTTTATTACATGATGGGACTAGAAATATCTTTTTAGAGATTCGTGTACAATTTGATGTATATCTGGACCAATAACTTACCCCGTTAATCAGAACAATAATTCTGATTGTGCAAAATGACAAAAAAGTAATAAGCATCCAAAAGCTTTAAACTCACATGGGTGTGATAATCGCTCAGAAAAATGTGCAGGCATACACCCTATAACCACTTGTACATGTATTTCATTCGCGATATTGTACAATGTAGGTTTAGTGTCAAATTATGTAGGTTACCCAGCTAGCCCATTTAGAGTAATAACATTTCTGTTAGGGCATATCGTCTTTTTAAAGATACCACGCTCTGTTGACTTATTTAATATGTTAAACATCTATATATTAACATAACATTGAATGAAATTATTTTCGTTTCGAACAATACGTAGTTTATGGTATCTGTTATATCTATAGCAAATATTTATGATTTTACGTTAATTCGATTTACTCTGTTGCACATTCCTTTATAATTTTGAACGATTTTCACGTGCGTGTACTGTATATAAGGGAGTATATGTGTAAAAGCGTCACTCGAGGTCTGTATTTGACAGAATACAATTCGTAAAATGACAGAAGAAAGCATACATATTCCCGTCCCACCCACCCTTTTTATGTTCTGTTTTATTTTTACAGTCTTTTCTTAGTTTCAGATATTTGCAGTTGATTTCATCATGACTCCGCCGAAATTCGAGACAGCCCTCTTTCCAGCAGATGTTTTTTGCAATAGACTAGGGAAATTATTGATCTTGATATGTGATAATTCTGTCAAATACAACGACCTAAACCTATAATGTTTGTTGTTGTTTTTGTTGTTTAGAAGTATTTGAGAATAGAAAATAATTGATTTACTCACGGTTTAGTGAGTAACTTAATTTATTATGTAGTTAACGTAACGAAATGATAATTTTGGTAACCTCAAATCAACACAGGACGCAAATAAATCAAGTTGAAAGTGAATCTGTACTCATGATAATCATGTTTGATCTTGTATCAACAACCATATGATAAATTTAATGTTACTGTATTTTTTCCTGGTTTGACAAACCATGCAGTACTGGTGTTAAATGACAGCAACATAGTCGTGACTTTGGGTTAGTGCTCAAACTTCTTTTTTGTGTCGAGTGGATGAGATACATAATACACAAATTCCTTATAACACAAAGAATTTCAATGAAATAAAGCGCCAAAATGTAACGTTTTCGTAGGTTGAACATAAATGGCGAGTACTTTAATTGTATCCCCTACCGAACAGTTTAATCACATTTCGTATATTTAAACTTTTTTTTCATTTTCCATTTTGTCTACATAGCAATTAGAAGTGTTAAATAGGTAGTAAAAAACAAACAAACAGACAAAAGTACTGTATTAATAACAACAGTATAAAACAATAAAAAATATACAATATACAAGTATTTTTATAACGTCATACTGAAAATTCACTAAAAAGCACCGGTATTTAGCTCAAAATCCAATGTGATTTAGGATGTTCCGTTTAATACAAAACTGATAACATTTTTTTTTATCGATTTCGAATGTTTCCTTTATACTTTCATGTCCAGCATGGCCTTCAAAATGTCGACCCTTCTCATGATTCTAGGCAACTTATACTGCATGTAAAATGCATCTGGGTTTGATGACAGCATCAACTTTTTTATTTCACAAAAAGCACCTGTCCTCAGGTGAACAATTTTAATTGGTTTAAGTTTATTGTTTCTCCGCATGGCATCGTACACTGTATGTCTGGCACAAATCTCAGCATCAACCTGAATCATTATCAATAATGTAACAATAATATATGCAATTATAGAAATTAATGAATCTTTTTTAGAAACAAAAGTTTACAAAAGATCGCAGTTTACCGTTCTTGTCACATACCGACTGGAGATAAAATTGCTTATCTCTATGGAATAGTTGATGTTTTGTTTTTGTGTTTCTATATATTGTTTAGAAGATCACATTTTAAATTAAGATATGTTATTTGTTTTCTACGATGGTATATCTTCGTTAGTTAACTTCTGTAAAATATATCATCATCATCATCATCCTCATCATTATTATTATTATTATTATTATTATTATTATTATTATTATTATTCAAGAACGTTATTGTCAGTTTTACGTCAGACATGTAACGAAAAGTGATTGTGTTAAATTTTGCTTCAAGATTCTGTGTAATATCAATAATTTACCAAAGTTGTATTAAAGACCTGCCGCACAGATTAACCGGACATATACTTTAGGGTTGATACCAGTATCAATTAGAAAACCTTTCAAACTAACATCAAAACATGCCTAAAATATTCAGTTACTGTGCTTATATATGAAGAAAAATAATGTTATAAAACATTTGTTTACATCAGAATGATTATCCTCCCAGTGGCATTGTTCTGTCGAAATTTTATAAACATCTATGCATTTCTCAGAATAAAAGAATAACTCTCATATAGTTACGTTTTTACCCTTTTTTTAAAGTAATAGATTATTTGCGTCTTTCGTGTTAGCAGACATTTAAGCCACTGACATGAAAAGTTCCTTGCATTTGACACACAGTTTCAAAAATCATAACTGTTTTACAAATAAGCCAGCATTCCATAAGACGGTTAAACTCACGTTCATGTTCTCCAATTTGTTATAATTATGATTCTTACCAATTATATTTCGTGTTCACCTTATTTGTCAGATGGTTATCTTCTTGTTCTTATAATTTGCTACCAACTCAATTTTGTGTTCGTCTAATTTGTCAGATGTTGAGTTTTACCAACTCAATGTCTCGTATTGTTTTTTGGGACGGTGATACTTACCAACTCTATTTCGTGATCATTTAATTTGCCGGCGTCCTGGAGCTCAATAAACACAAAATATCCTAAGGCGTAATCAGTCCCTGAAAGAAAACGAACAAAAATGTGGATGACCATTATTTAAAAGAATATTATTTGTATGTATAATTTGTATAATTAATTCGTTATATTAGACCACAATTCTGACAAAATCTTAAAATTTTAACAGGAGGATTTCTAGTAAGGATATGGATAAATTTCACCTGTGTGCAATAAACATATACATATTAAGTATGTTTCTTTAATGCATATGTACATATTCAGATTATTAATAAGTTGAGTCTGCAATTAAGGTAATTGACCTTTACCCACTAAATATTTAGAATGAACTTGTCATACTAAACGTACCATTCATAGCATTTAGGGAAAGTTTGAAAATATGTACACATTAAATAGCGTACGGTGCAGACCATGATGAGACGGCACTGATGTATCGGCTGATCTTGGTCTGCACTGGTCGCATGTGTAGAAGCAGTTGCCGTCGGCAGACTAAGATTTAAATATAATATGAGCCGTGTCACGACAAAACCAACGTAATGCGTTTGCGACCAGCATGGATTCAGACCAGCCTGCGCATCCGCGCAGTCTGATCAGGATCCATGCTATTCGCTATCAGTTTCTTTACTTGTTATAGGGTTTGTAAGCGAACAGCATGGATCCGGTCAGACTGCGCGGATGCGCAGGCTGGTCTGGATCCATGCTGGTCGCAAACGCACTATGTTGAATTTGTCGTGACGCGGCTCATATATATACCTGATGCTAGTTGTACATGGACGCTCTCACAACTAGTAAATTCTACAATACTATTACTGCGCGCGGCGGCAGCGGCATACACGGCGTCATGAAGGAGAAACTCTGGCAGCTTTTCTAAATGTGCCGACAACGTGTCACCAGCCCTGATAATAATGATATTTGTTATACATTGTACATGTAAATTGATACATTGTCCATCTAAAAACATTTTATTGCCTTGGATGCGGATGATTGCTTCCCGTAGTTAATCCACATGTTGGATCCAAATGGTTAATTTCATAATAATTACTGTCTATGATGGTCAATGAAATAAAGGGTTATGATTAGTTATAATAACAATCATTACATGGTTTTCTGATTGTAACAGTCAGATTGTTCTTTTAATCTAAAATGCAGGAATTTGCAATTTTCAAAGCTTAAACAATTACAAATTAGGATAAATAATATTAGCCTAAATATGACCAAAAACAAAACTTGCAAACATGATCAAATATACAACATCATTATGTAACAGAAAATCTACATATTTTTTTTTACATTTACATGTACAAGTATATGATATAATCCTGAACGTTTTTTATATAGTCAGAAATTCTTTGACTGTTATTTCGTAATTTTATCATTTTCCAGTTAGTTTTTACCTTTGAATGAACTTATATACTGGCGTCGTTCCATAAAATCTTATAATCTTGACAACATCTTCTGTTCTATATCTATACAAGCCATCAAATGTCGTTACAACCATTTCATACATTTGTCCAACTTCAACCTTAAATATAAAGCAACAAAAGGGATTCTATGCGCTCGCCTAGTCATGGATGTTATTTTAATAGCGATACATTGCTTAGCATTACTTCTTCTTTCTGTACTTTTATATTCGTATAATATTGTTACCAAAATTATCCACGCAGCTTTCTTCCTTATCAATGAAATGATTGGAACCTTAGATGAAACCGAAAACACTCAAATTTCAAAGCATGGTAAGCTGGGTTTGGTAAATTTAGACTTACAATCAATTTTTAATGCAAGCTATTGAACAACGCCTCTACACCTTCTCTAGAACCATCTAAAGTAAAATTCATAACTCAAAATGATGCTATTGTGAACTTAGTGAAATCCACATATTTGCTCATACTAACGGGAATGTAACATCGTTCTGCCACTTCATAAAATGAGGTGCATGAACTTCGAGGAAAGGAATGCATGCAAAAACGAGCTTAAACTTTCCTTTTATCGTTGTCGGCTTTTCGGGCGTTGATATAGTATTCTTTAAATTTCATTGCCACCTATAAATTGATACATGAAACATTCAGATCTGCATGTACCAGGTGAAAAATATAAATATAGCAAAATTTGAACCAAACCTGATGCGCAAGCAGTGTTGAAGGCGTTTTCTCCCCAAATTCTGCTATAGGGATGAACTCAAAGAAGTTATTTGTAATCAAAGGCGTATAGTGTGCTTCAGGAGATTGGTTCGTGTGATGAATATTAATACCAAACGTAGATTCTGTTCCTAAATGAATTAACGACGCGACTGGAAGATTACCCAAGTACCTTTGCTTCACGAGTTTAGCCTGAATCAACAAATGTAAATTTTAAAATGTTAAAAAAAAGTCGTTCTAAATCATATTTAACTCTTTGTACTAGGTTTGACGAGAAAGTTGAACGTGAATATTACATATAAAATCAAAACGATTCTATCAATTTTGCATTGCATATTTTCTTGTTTTATATGTGCGAAAAGTGCCTCTGTAAAAAGATAAAATTCCAAAATCAGAAAGAATGAAATTTGGAATTTCTTTTAAAACTGAGTGACAAATTGTATAAAATGACTGTTCTTAAGAAAAGCGTTTGTTTTTATTGAACTGATTATATATCTGTAAATAGATAAAATTCCAAAATCAGAAAGAATGAAATTTGGAATTTCTTTTAAAACTGAGTGACAAATTGTATAAAATGACTGTTCTTAAGAAAGATTAAGAAAGAAAAAAACATTTGTAATGTCGACTTAAGAAAGAATTTATTCTACACATTCGGAATTAGATCAATTGTCAAAACCGGATGAAATTCTAAAATGTATGAGAAAAATGAAGCATACACACCGGTGTTTCAAATACTCCAGTATTTAACGCAACAAGGCAAGGACATTCTGGCCAGATTCTAGCCACAATATTCTCAAATCCTTTTCCAAACTCTTTCCTTAAAAAAGCAGCTCGTTTCGGATTGGGTTTCATCATACCATTTAAGCGAGTTCTTTCATCTTGAGGAATATTAAGACTTTTAGAAAGTTCTCCCTTTTCTATATCATTACAAAGGGTTCGCCAATTTTTCTCCATTACCGAAAAAAGGGATAATGCTGTTGTAGAAACCATTGTAGACAGGCAGGATACGTTGTCTTCTGCTAGTATTAGGTACAGCGGAGAACGGAAAACTGAGTTTATATGTTGTTGCCGAGACTGGTCCAGATTCAATTCCGGAATTGGTTCTGACAACCTTTGGTAACACTTTCACGTACAACCATTTGCTGAGAAATGACTTCCCGGTATAATAGATCATTACATAAATCATCAACAAAATATATAGGACTCCTTTTATTCGAGCTGCAGGGTTTTTAGGAAACATCTTGCTTTTGCCAGATGTGGTACCGGATGTAAGCGCTAAAAAGTAAGCTTTCCCGGGAAACAACACGTTTTCTGTTCCTTCTTCTTTGATCATCTCAGCATATTTTCTGTAATTTTCATATGTTGTCAGCGGCATTATTTCCTTCAACATTTTAACATTATCAACATTTTCTAGGTCATAATCCTTTGCGAAAATCGTGTCCTTATTTTGTGTTAAGATTTCCGTAAGAATACTTTCTTGTTGCTTTTCACATTGCTTGCATTTTTTATCAAAACGTTTCCTAAGTACATATCCTATCACCAAAATGAATTTTAAGAATATGTACTGCGCTACCAAACTTTTTAACGAATGTGATTGTGCTGGTCTTAACCTATAGATGTCTAGCAAAACTAATGCAATCACGACGCACAAAACGACACCTATATCTGAAAAGATTAAATACAACTATAATTTATATAAATACATTTATTATATACGTATGAATGAAATATTGAGAAATGTTGATGAAATAAAATGCGTATTTTCTTTTTTCCGTATTTTCACCTTAAAAATTTATTTTTCACTACATACTTTCCCTATTTTCAGTGGTATCTTGCCCGACCACTTTCTTCTTAATTCAGCCAATACACAAAATTAAACGAGAAGTCTCATAAGGTCAAAAAATAGAAAAAGTAAATTACAAACAGAAAATTAAAGTTATATTTTCTATAAATACAGGATTTATTTTCATCATGTGATGACAATTACTATATTTCACTTATGGCTACCGCATATGACATTTATGTATTGTAACATATGAAAACATGCTCACTCAAAAAATTCAGGGACTTTTAATATTAATAAAGCAATTCAAAAATTAATCAACAGGGCCATTTTTTTACTTATATTTAAGGATCAGTGTAAAGATCAGGATCAAAATTAAAAACTATACAATTCTTTATTGTTTATTCTCATATATTTACTATTAAAATACCTAAATAAAAGTGGATATGAAATCGCATGATTATTGAATTTTAGAGAAAAAAAATATTTAACAAGCTATGCGCATTTAACAGTAGACCCAAATATTGTTATTGGTCCTAAAATAGATCTTTATTTTGATCTGGTTATGTTATTTATTTTTTATTCATATTTTGTACGGTTGTTCGTCAATTTCATAAAAAAGAGTTCTTTTTTGTCTTTCCAAATAGCACCTATTTTACATCTTGTTTATGTTCAATATCATTTTTTAGCCTAATACGAGTCATAATAGTTTCATATAGCAATGAAAACAAAATTAGGGTAATTTTATCATGACTGTGATGTCACATACATACGCTAGTTTAGATTAAAGTAATGTATTACATAAATTTAAGTGATAAAGATATCAGATCAGAAGAAATGTATGATATAATTGTGCATACTTGGCTCACTTTTAAGTCCCTGGGTGACAAAGATTTTCGCAATATGTCTATCATTTTCATTTCAAATTAAATGACCACGTGTATAATGAAATGAACGACTTAAAATATTCAATTCAAGTATGATGTTATAATCACAAATTAACCATGTCTAACATTTTCATAATCATAATTGTTTATGAAAAGGTAGAGATATTAAAGCCGAATCTCTCAAATTCACCACATATGTAGGCTATGTATTTATCTTCTTAACATTTTATGCATGCTTGTAAAATCTTAATTTTTAAACAATGTGCTGTTCCCATACGATTTATTAATAAACTTATGTTATGTTATGTTTATAAAATTTACTTTCAAAATTAATACAGTAATGTGCTTACAACACATACTGTAGTAAAATGTCTGATAACCATGGATAATAAGTAATATATAAGTATGTTAACAAATCAAAGCACAGAAGGCGCTGAATTTGTTTGGGTCTCAGAATTTCAGAAAGGTGAAGGTTGTGAGATTATAAACCAATTTGTTTTTGTATAGTGCCACCAATGCTTTCCAGCGTTTTAATTGTAGTAAATTGGCTATAAGACTAATTGCAACACTGATAGTCAATTCAATGTTTATTTGACTTAAACAATTTGAAAAAAATGGGATGCCGTAACTAGGAATTGAACTCCAGACCTCTCGCTTCCTAAGCAAGCGCGCAAAGCCCTCGGTCACGGTGAAGTTATATAATAACGGCCTGAAGAAAACCATATTATTCTAAATTAGGGTTTGTAACCCTTATCATTTCGACGCTAACTGTTGTTTAACACAGATGTAAATAATCATGGAGCTTACTATAAGCATGTATATCTATAAAGAATAAAACAATATTAGAGATATCGCCTGTCATTTGACCATTTTTACGCAGTGATCTCCCCTGAATTTTTCGGCGTTAGTTTACATATAAAGGGAAGTAACCGCTTCAAAAAAGCGGACTACTTTCGGCATTTGCAATTAACAGCATCAGGGTCTGAAATTTCGCTACCATTATTTGTTTTGTCTGACGACCCAAACAAATAAAAATGATTTGAAATAATTAAAATAAGCCCACTTGCTAATCCCGTGAGCAAAACTATCATTCGACAGAGCTTGTAATTTCTTTTAATATTCGAAATTTTATTGTAATTTCTGTTTAGTTAAATTCTTTATAATATTCTAATTTATGAGAAATTACCAAATCTGCTAACCAAAGGTTTTTCAAATTCTGATAGTTTGTGAATTGCTTATAATAATTATTTGTACATGTATTATCTTTGGTGCTTGATGTATTTTCTTTATAAGCTACCTTTTTAAATAAAGAGTTCATCAGTATTATTATTATTATTACTACCTACTGAATTTTATTTTAAAAAATGGACTTTGATATTGAAAATCAATTATACTAGATGAACCTTGGACATACATATGTCATCTACATCATCATTATTAGCATTTCAATATATAAAATTATTTTTATATATAATACATGTATGATGATTTGCATATTTTCTTCAGTTCTTCAGTTCTTCGTAACTGAGGTGCTAAAATTTGCATGAATATAATCCTCTAAAGTTCATGAAACAGTACATGTATAGCAATACATTTTAAACCGAAATTGGCGCTATGTTACCAACCTTTGCAAAACCGCGAGGAGAAGCTTTTAATGCATTATTTGTACAGGCTGAGAGATTTTAGTTTAAACAGTATTTTATTCACAACATATACATGGTAGTACTATACAAATAGTACTTATAGTATGTTATATGTATCAACACATAATAAAAAAATAATTAGAAAAATAAACAACACAATATATTTCTTATACACTTTGGAATTGGATATAAAAACAAGTATCAAATATTTATGTTGATTCATCTGTTAAGGTTTTGGAAGAAGAATAGCTGAAATTCGATAAGTAATGTATATGTTTTAGGATATATAGATTTAATGATAATTATTACTGAGAGATACCTGGTGGCGGGATTGAATCATGCCATTCCCAGCAGTAAATATATCTTCCTAGCGCAATCGTCAAAAAGAAGCACGCTGCGACCAGTATTCGAGTCCTTTTGGAACCTAACATGACGGCGGCTTTGTATAATCCTTTGCAATTGTTCCCATATCTGTTTCAGTTCATTTATTCCAAATATCTAAAGGAGCAATATATTAAATATAACAGATACACAAAAAATGTGTTTAACATGATTAAATGTTACAGCAAATACCAAAAGTTAAGTGTGCATGTATGTGTCTCGACTAACCAGTGACCCAATGATATCATTTCATCACATCAGGTCACGATGATTTGTATCAAGGAATAGTTAAATAGATAAATATTAAAATGGATAAGATAAAAACCTTACAATATGATACGCATGCATAACCGATAAAATAATTTTGTACATTCAACAAATAAATGATAGTTATCACTGTGTCCATATATCTTGCTGTTTTTGTTCCGTTTGTTCTTCTTGTTATTTTTGTTTTGTTGTTGTTTTTTTTGTTTTGTTTTACTGTTGCCTGGTTGTTTCGTTTTGTTTCCTTTTTGTTGTTATCTTTATTTCCCAGCAGTAAATATATCTTCCTAGCGCAATCGTCAAAAAGAAGCACGCTGCGAGTATTATTCGGGTCATTTTGGAACCTAACATGATGGCGGCTTTGTATTATCCTTTGCAATTGTTCCCACAATGTGCTTAGTTAAGCCTTGTTACCCTTTTGGACGTCGTTATAAGCGTCAAACATTTCCTTAAACAACATTTTTTTTTCATATACCGCTTGAATATTGCTTCAACTTAGCTGGAATGTTCCTGGCATGAAGCTCTTTCAAAGTTGAGGAAAGAATCTCCATTCCATGCAGAGCTCGTGTAGCCATAGCAACTGAAAAAAAATCCAAGAGCTATCCGGGATAGCTTAAATATTTGGCTTAAAGGATTTTACCGAGAATGTTCAAATTATAACCATCTGAAACCGCAAAGCCTAGAATTTAGATATTTGGCAAAAAAAAAAGAAGAAAAAAAACCCAGTAGTCTAGTAGACCTGCACAGCCCCGTAAATCGTGTATTTATTTTATATACATGTAGTGGAAACTTAAAAACTTCTAAGAAGGCTAGAGCTTAGATATTTGTCTACACTGGTCATATCAACTATGTTTTCACAGATCTCGCCAAGTCTACGCTAATCAAAAACTATACCACCGTTTATTGGTTTGGAGACAAGATTAATACCTATACCCGTTTAGCTTTTTGCCTATAGACTTTCTGACAGACGTGCAAGAGTCTGAGAAGACCTTGGGAAAAGTTTCGAGCTGGAAATATTGCTGAGCACCACCGCTACGGAAGGGGTCAGTTATGGTGTCAGAAGGCATTGGCTTGGACTGACGCACTGACCTATGTTTTCTTCCTTCCACAGTATATTGATGGTGAATCAACTAAGACATAATTACAAAATGAAATTGAATATAGCCCCTTTTTGACAAGATTTATCCAAAACTGTCATGGTTCATAAGAACATGTGGCATAAAATACAAAATTGTGAACAAGTGCAAGTATGTGACAACCGCACGGGGAAGGAACTGTTACACGAGCAATGGAGTTATTATAAATGATAACTTGTCTGGAGTTCTTGTGTTAATTGAAACGGAGTTCGTCGGAAAACTTTTGTATATAATCCTGGAGTTCTAGAGATAACTCAGAAGATGTTCTCGAGTTCTTATGATAACTTTTGATACTGCCAGTGTGTTTCTTGCGCTAAATCACGGCACATTTTAGCGTTTTTGTTATTCAATAATTAAGGTTGTCATTCATTATGAAATGTAGTACGCTCATCCTTAGCACAAAAATGTGAGTTATCATTAGAACTCCGGGACATTTGAAATATCATTTTAAAATTTGTTATGCTGGGCCTTTTGTTTGCAACTTTGCATTATGAATGTCAAGGATGAGGACCAGAAATAATAAACAGGTCAATACGTGCATATTGGCAAATAATTTGGAAATTTTACTCAAAACTAGATCTACAAGATCTTAAGCAAGAGGCGATGAAAACTGGCCTATAGATTAGTCTTGGGCACATTTTAAAGATGTAAAGCAAGCTTTATCATTAAAGTTTAATTTAGCACCTAAAATAGATAAATACAGAATCCCTAAAGAAAGCCCAACACGGCAAAATTGAAAATGTTGCAGGCTCGGTTTGATTAAGCCTGTTCATGGACGGTACTGGAAAGTGCAAGTTACCGTCCACGCCCCCTAGCACCGGCTTAAGCAGAATTCAACATTTAAACGTGAAATAGTAAAATTTTGAATTTAGAAACATCCGCAGACTTTTTAAAGAAATTACAATATTGTACGTTGTAGAATTACTTCTCTACGAAACCACTTAGCTATATATTTGACATGACAAACCAATGTTTTTAAATTTTATTTGTTTAAACTATTCATAAGATCATCAGATTTCATGATTTTTAGTATACTTATATTTTGGCTATAAAAATTTTACGTCTGCTACTAACATTTCCCCATGATAACTTTACGCTAATAAAATATCTTTGGGGCCATTAAAATGTTCATGCGCAGGAAGTTTCCGCGAAAAACAAAATAAAATATTTAGTAAATTAATCTTTATTTTTAGTTTAAAGCTCTATGGACAACGATGATGAAAAAGCATTGGCTTGTACGTATTTAAAGTCAAGAGCCTGATAGGGATGGAGTATTAAACAAAAAGAGCTTAATATTATTTATCTGTAAAATCGTTTTGTCATGTCTTTCAAAGCGTTTCGTCCCAAGACGTTTCGACCACAAAGTTAGACAAACATTAGGCATTGATGCTTTTGAGGTCTCCACTTAATTATTTTGGAACGAAATATTATTCAACCCTGTAAATTGTTGGCTAAGGAGGTTTTTTGGACTAAAAATTATTCAACACTAAATTCATCAATGTGGGCTAAGGAGTTAAATCACAAAACATTTTTATGATTATTTTTCAACATCTCATTTCTTTGCTGATTTAGTGTGAACGGTTTGGCCCATTTAACTTCCTGTTTTTTTATGCATGTAAATTTACATTGTCGATGTGACAATGCATTAGTTAATGTCAAATATGTTAAAACCAATTCATGGTGTAAACTTTCTCAACTCTGATTAAAACGTTTTTGTTGTAGTTGGTGTAAAAAGCTCATGTTAATTGATATATGTATCCAACTTATAAAAAAATGACTTGACTTGTTAGGTATTGTATAAAATATGCTCAGTTATGAGTTAAATGTGATGTTACATTTGCTAATTACAAGGGTTTTATGTTCTATTATAAATCAATCATAATCTGTCATTGTTTATAATAAAACTTTTCCAATTTATACAAGTAACATTATATATTATACAAGTTTCTTGGGTTGTCTTGGGGTAAATAGACCAAATGGTAACAGCTATCATCAATTTAGTGAAGTTACGCTCGGTGGGAGGATATAATTTATTGACAAGCGCTGTGTGATTGTAAAGATCTGTACATGCTGTACGTAAAGAACACCGAAGTCGATTTCACCATGATCAAACTTAGCTAAGTACATAAAATTCAGGTGACTTAGTTGCTCAAATCACCTAGTTGCTAGAGCCCTGGTTACACCACTTTCATCATTTTCATTGAAAATGAATGTTCATCATTGTTTACTTTCTACTTAGCATTCCAAGCAGAACTAATTTTCACTGTATAACAGGGGTCTTGTAATGGCCCTGCCACAATTTGAAAAAGCCCCTTGAGGCCTTCACAATCCAGTTTCTTAACAAAAAAAATGCCATTTTTAGCTTGACTGGAGAGCTGTCTTACTCGCCGGCATCGGCGTCCGCGTCCAGATTTCAGATTAAAGTTGGTGCAGTAAAATATTTTTCCCTAAAACTTTTTCATTTCTTAAGGTATCAACCTCAAACTTCAAATATATGTTCCTTATCATCAACCACATCTTATGTGACAAGGTTCATAACTCTAGCACCAATATTTTCACATTTATCTCCCCTTGTAATTAGAATTTTCCTTAAAAACTATTATTTTTTACTGTTACTTATTTATTTCTTAAGGGATCAACTTCATACTTCAAATATATAAGGTTCATAACTCTAGCACCAATATTACAAGAATTATCTCCCCATATTATTTATTTAAAAAATGGTATTTTTTAGTACATGTTCTATAACTTCTTTAGTTTTAAAGGTATCTACCTCAAACTTCATATACTTATCATCAATTACATCTTACATGTATTTGACAAGGTACATAACTCTTGAAGCAATATTTTCAGATTTATCTCTCTTTGAACTTAGGATTTTCTTTATCAAATATTATAACTTCTTTACTTTTTAAGGTATCAAACTTCAAATATATATTTCTTATCATTACACACATGTTTTAAAACAAGGTTCATAACTCTAGCATGACTATTTCCAGAATTATTCCCGCTTGAACTTGGAATTTATGTTGACTTACCAAATGTTATTTTTTACTATAACTTAATACATAATTATACATTTGATTTTTCTTTCATAGTTTTGTCTTCCTTACTGTGTCCAGTATTTTATTAGTCGAGTATCACTGTCTCCTGTGACAGCTCATGTTACAATTGAAATTTTTTTAGAGTTGCATTTTATTTTACCTTTTTTTTTTGTCACAATTTAATATGTTAACATCACCCTCCCTCTCACAATTATAATGTTTAACATTAATTATAATCAGGGACCAGGGATATTTTTAGTTAAAGGTGATTTTTAGTCAAGTCAAATATATTACTTGAAAAAAACAACAAAAAAACAACGCATATTTAAAATTTTGGAGGTACAATTTTTACATACATGTACATGTATAAGTATTCACAATCTAAAATTAAATGATAGGACTTCATAATGTTAGTGAGAAGTTATTAATTTATTGGAACAGGACTTTATAATATTAGTGAAGTTGATTATTGGAACAAATGGGAATTATTTGTAAATTACTGTGTATATAGTGCTCTTTTATTACCTTATTATACCCTTTTACCATGATCAGCATTTGCAATCTTTTGTTTACTACAAAAGCCATTGTATTAACAGTTGTCTGTTCTATTTCATCTTCAGCATATAAAAAGCAACGGCTGAAAGCTGAAAAGAAAGGTAATCTGGAAAATGAAGCTCGTATCTCCAATTATATTGGTGACATCTATGAAAAATATGGTAGGTAATGATAAGTGTTTCCTTTATGTTGCTTCTTGTCAATTGTTTAGTTTCTTTAAATTTTGCATCATTTTGTGAAATTGATTTAGTAGTTTCCAAATAGAGTTTTACTAGAAATGTATTTGTGGACTGTGAAGGTTGTTACCTGTATTAGCAAACTTCTTTGTCAGCATAATTATATTATTTGAATTTTGCACATAAGCTCAGCAATGCCAAAGAAAAAGAATAAAATTTGATCTGAATAAAAATGCAGTCTGTCATTATATTTATCTGCTGTCCTGACATTCCACTGGGCTACTGAGAACTCGACTATATATGTCTAACTATATATGTCTAACTATATATGTCTAACTACACATGTATATTTATTGTTTATTTTAAGTTCAGGACAATTGGCTCATAGTTAATGATTCTTATGATGTTTTGATTGTAGGAGAATTTGAGGCTGCTATTGAGGAGCATGAGAGGGCACTGAGGTTGAGAGAAGTTCTCGGGAGAAAGATTGATATAGCTGTAGCATTCAGACTGCTTGGGGAATGCTACTGTAAGAAGAAAGATTACGAAAAAGCTCATTCGTTACATGAGAAGTATCTCTCTTTGGCAAGGTATTTGAACTTATCTCGTACAGCTTTCTATTGCCAGTCTTCCAAAGAATAGGGACTCACCAAGGCATCAGTGCCTCACATTGATTAAGTTTTTGCATGCATGTTGGTATCTCCAAAAGTACTGGAATTCACACACTTATATGAGAGTATCTATCTAAGGCCCATAACTCTAATATGGACTTTGATAGAATTATTGCACTTTTTAAACTTGGGAAATTCTACATTATCCATGCTTTTGTTTTACTATCAAGCACTGGGAAAAGTCAAGCATGCTGTCCTACCGACAGCTCTTGTTTCCTTCAATAGCAGGGGCTATTTATAGGTGTCTTTCCCTCCTAAAAAATTCCCCTTTTGTAAAATTACCACATCTTTTTCCCCAAAATTTAAAGCAAGGGCCCCTTCCCAAATCTTTGAGAAATTATACTCCTGCAAGTAGAAAGACAATACATTTCATACAGAAGTGACAGTGTTATACATGTGAAACACCTGTACATGTACTACATTCTGAAATAATGAAACAGTAATAAAAGTAATCAATATAAATATGAAATACCCAAAAGCTACTAAATATATAATACAGATCCACACATGTTAGATAATTATTAAAATAATTTATTTTAGTTTGTGTTGGAAGCTATAAGATTATTGAAACTCTCAAATCCATTTGTAGAACTAACCAGTACTGAGCAATGAGTGTAAAGTTTCTTGCTCACAGAAACAACGGCTTGACTCGAACAGGGTTTGAACCCAGGAGGCCAGCGATCCTTAGATAACTAGTTTGATATGTTAACCACTTGGCCACACTGCCATATGTTGAATTGAGTGACTCAGTCATTCAATTGACTAGAAGCCTGTTTATTAAAAGGGACTCCACTGAGGTTTAAATGCCTAAAATCAGATCATTTAAATTTCTTATTTGAATGAGCTGGGGCACTTTATTTAAACAGAGATATATGCAAAGATAGTTAAGAAATATACTTTGAAATAAATTTAAAAAATGTATCTGGAAAAAATATTTTCAGTACCATCATGTCAAAAAAAACTCAGTGGAGTCCCTTTAAATATGGCTTTCTCATGTTGCAGATGAACAATTTATAATACATGTATATGTAATACTATATGAGTATGCATATCATCATGCAAGCATATTTTCAGGTTCTTTAAAGGTAAAACATTATATGACAAGAATTGTATTCAGTCGCATTCCCTGATAAAATGATAAGACCACTATGAAATAATTTTAACCACTTTCTTGTGAAATTATAACAAATTTTTGCAGTAACTACTAGCAAATTGACTTCTGTATTGAATATTTTTTCAGAGAATGTGATGATTTAGTTGAAGAACAAAGAGCCCTGACAACAATTGGTAACACATTTCTAGAACAAAGTAATGAGAGGACATTATCTATGAAAACTAGAAGGGGAGCCAGTAAAAATGCTGAACATGTCTACTTGAAAAGTTTACAGATTTGTGATGACCTGAAGGGAACCATTGATGAAAAGGAATTTATTGACATGAAAGCAAGAAACTTTTATAATCTAGGTAAGTTGATTATTATCTTACTGTATCAAAAACTCAGTCGTAGTGAGATATGTTGTAATTTAGTACAATTTTTTTTTACATGCAATCTTTTGAATAATAACTGACCAAGCAAAATAGACTATTTTGTGTAATTACCATTTTATTTGATGAAAAAGCTATACAATTATTTTTATATGTCAGAAAAAAACATTTAATTTTGTTCTCATACCTATAATATACAGCAACCAGTGATCAGATTATTTTGGTATTCCATCGGAACTTCTCAAATGCATCTTCATATTAAAAATATGTAGAATGATTAAACAAAGTTATTTTGTATTTCTAAACTGTTCACCTTAATTTCAAACAAGTTAAGAAGTAAATGAAAGAAAATTATGATAATTATTTATTTATTAATAAAACTATATTGTAATAATTGTTAATTAATTAAACTATATTATGATAATTATTAATTAATTAATGAAAGTATATTGTGATAATTGTAGGTCTTGTATATGAGGGATTAGAAGATTCTGACAATAGTAGACAGTACCTGAATAAAGCTTTGTCTCTATGTCAGTATGTATTTGATTCTACTTTATTTTCCTTTCTTTCTTTTGTCATCAATAACTAATTTGTAATTGCCCTTTTCTGGTTTCATTTTGATTAACACTTGTTTCATCAAATGCAACTTCAGCTTTTAGTTCTAAACCTTAATGATTTGTTCTGTAAATCATGTATAATTTGTAATTACTCAAATAACATCTATGGTTTGTGCTATGGTAAGGTTAGAATGGAGAGTGTAGCTTAGCAACAATAATTATGGAAGGTGGTTGGTGCCTCTGATTGTGTTTAAAATAATGCAATATAAGGCTAATTTTGACTCCCATCACCTTGCAACCTGTATCATCACCATGTGGATAGTAACAGTATGGATATCTCTTGAAATCAAACGAAAAAAAATGATAGAAAAAAATGTAAGAAATATGTAGCTTTAATTGTTTGTATGATTTCAGGAAGTATTATTTGACCGATATGTTGTATGTATGTCAGAAAGTGTTAGGAGAAATATATCTAAGATGTAACAAACTTGAAGATGCTGGTAAATTCCTGGATGATGCAATCACTACTGCTAAGAAACTGAAGAATAAACTATTGGAGACTGAAGTTTTATGGCTTAAAATACAGGTAGACATTTTGTGTGTAGCTATGTTGTACATTAATGATTAATTTTCTTTACACATAGAAAATTTCTTTTCTTTTTTTTAAATAAGGAAACTTTATTTCAGAATGCTGAAAGGAAAAAAAAATCATTTATTGACAATATTGCAAATCATGAATGGCATGTTATTAAAATCAAGTTTACTTCATACATGAAGTAGATTTTTTTTCAAATGCTTGACTTAATTTTCTAGCAGGAAGAAGTTAATAAAATAAATGTTATTTTGTCATTCATCCTTTTCAGGCTTTTATAAAGTTGAAAAAGTACCAGTCAGCCCGCCACTTGTTAAAGAAAGCTAATAAGATTAACAAGAATAATGAAGAGGAAGTTTCTAAAATATTTGCTTGTTATAAGACAGGTAAATATTATGTAATGTTAAATTTTGTTTGTTTTTCTATCGTAAGTAGTATCATTGAAACAGACGTAGAAGCAGTTTGGTATCAATATCCACCAGGGGTGTAACAATACAGCAAAAACCGTATTGCAATATATTGCCATTTTGCTGAAGTGTATTGCAATATATTGCAATACGTATTGTCGTGTATATGTTTTGATGTAAAGATAGAGTAACATTTAAATATTATCATTATATGTATATATTTTTAGTAGAAACTTAATAAAAATGTAAGGAATAAATAGAAAGTAGTGTCACACAATTTGATAAACAAAACTAGTCGCATGTGACCTTTCACATCTGGGCCGCTTATGTAAATTATGCGGCCGCTTATTGACTTTTAAGTGTACTAGTTGTCGGATACTTTTATCTTATGTTGGCGGCAACAAAATTTGCCAATTAAAGATTTTATGTGAAATTTGTACAAAATTAGAGGGCAATTAATTGAAAATAATGATTTTTATAAAATACCGGTTTTCCAAAAATCGTACCGCGGTTCGAAATTAATTTTTTCATATTGCAATATATCGGTATACCGGTAAACCGTTACACCATTAATATCCACTCTAGGGAAATTCTTAAGATCCTAAGAAAAGGGTCTCTTATAATAGTCATGATGTTGAATAAATTAAATCAAAAGCTAGTTATCCTTTCATTTAAATTATTATTTTTTATTGTCTTTCAGCATCTTTCATGTATTATACATTTCCAATTATCTAAATAATGCAAATTCCTAAAGTAATGATTGTTTTTTTTTGTTTGTAAAGTTAAGGTTATCAGACTCATTCCCATTATTAATTCTTAGCCTGCTGGCTGCAATAAGTTCTATCCTTGGGATAAGTGCAGTCCATGATTAACTGGCACTTTTATCCATCTGATCATGGTCTGTGTTGTTCACTATAATGACAAGTCATTATATATTTTGTAATTTTCAGAAAAAATGATATTCTCCCTAAAAAAATGTATTTTAAGTAAAATTTAATTACTCTGTGCTAGTTCATGATCAGTTGAGCCTTAAAACACGTCAGACTAGTTATCTAAGGATTGCTGTCATGGGTCCCAACCCTGTCAGGGGCAAGCTGTTGTTTCCTTGAGCAAGAAACATTACACTCATTGCTTAGTACTGATTAGTTCCGAAACGGGTTGGAGAGTGATTCATTAAGCCTATAGCTTCCAACACAAACTAAAATAAAATTGTGTAAACTATAAATTAAATGGACTTGGAAAACCAGGTATGTGATTTACATATAAAACCAAGTATGTGATTTACATATAAAACCAAGTATGTGATTTAGATATAAAACTAAAATAAAATTTGAACAAATTATTGGATTAATATCTTACATACCTTGAACATGAATTGCCAAGGTTACATGCCAATTTGTAATTTATGTTGGGAAATGTTTTACTGTTTTCAAATTGCGCAGTACAACATTGGGTAGATATTTTCTTAAATCATCAATTACAAAGAATACATAAAAAACTTGCAGGTCTCCTTAACAAATTGGTGAAGCATGTATGAAGGTTTGATATTGTTTTACAGTATTGTGTATGGAGAAGACAATGGACACCATGCGAAAAGTGGGTAAAGAAGATTTGGTTGGAAGGATACCATTGTATGATAAACTAGGAGATTGTGCTGTAGATCTGAAAATGTTTGATCTTGCCATTATCTATTATAACAAAGTGGTGAGTTTATTTATCAGTGTAACAACATAGATTATACATATAACTTTGAGTTAATGAGCAACATTCAACTTTGCCTGTGTATATTCTGTAGCCTAAGTGATAAAGACTTTAACTCCTCAACTATGTTGGCTTATTTCTGTATATAAATGTAATATTGTGTGACTGTATTGAAGTGAATGTTCAGTTATTTTATATGAGGAAGATATGAAGTTAGCTTACAGGAGGTAAATGGTAGTTTTATACTGGTGCTGGCAAGTGACTGTGAAGGACATCCGAGCCACCCTCCATTAATTTAGCTGGAAATGTCCTGTTCTAATCCCCAAAAGTTAATTTTTACTTATGGTGGCTGTGTACACTTAAAATTATATTTCACCATTTGATACTGTTATTTTGTTTAAACATGTTTTATTTCTCAGAATATACACGTAAACATGTTACAATTTACGATATACACAAAGCATTTCAAATATTATTAAACAAATCAGGATTAGAATGAAAGACAAAGTGCCTTAAGAAATTCTTCTTCTTGATACCTGTTAAAATAGAAAAAGAAGCCATTCTAACTATAATTTTCTTTAGTGAGTTAAAATTACATTATGTTATGATATAAATTGAACTTGAATATTACATTATAATACATGATCTTATTCAGAAATGGCTGCTTTGTGAGCCACGAGGTAGTTAAAATGAATCGTTACTGATTTCTATCTGCCTGGTGCCTGGCATAGTGGTAGGAGTTGGGAGGTACATGTTATGCAAGCAAAAGGTGTCTCATAAGTCAGAAATGGCTGGCCTTTTCAGTAGGGCTGACACTATAATAAACAAAACCTTTACCTTTTACATGATCTTAAAATTGTAAAAAAAAAGTGTATTAACAGATTAATGTTAGTTGTTATGTATTGTAGCTAGCAGCTAGTATATCAGCTAATAAAGAGAAGAAGGAGTTGATACCAACCTATATTTCCCTGGCTCAAACATACAGTGATTGTTTCCAGTATGATAAAGCTATTGTTTACTATAAGAAGGAAATAGAATGCTATGGAAATGAAAACCAAGAACAGGTGAGAATAAATTGTAAATAATACAAATATGGTAATATTTGTTTTAATCAGTGTAAGATTGGAGTATATTTCATTGAGTGAACACCAAATATTCTGTTTTTCTGAGACAGAGTGGTACATAATTTAACAAGATTTGAGGAGGGCCATAAGAGGCCAAGTGGTTAAGGTAGTTGACTTCAAACCACTAGTCCCACACCGTTTTTGGTTTGATTTCTGCCAGAGACTGGATACTTTAATGTAAGGAAGCTATCCAGCTAGCTTATTTAACGTCTGTGGTTCTATTAAGGTGCCTATCCTTGCCTGAAATAATGCACAGAGAGGCACCTGAGGTCTCCCGCCACCACTGAAGCTGGAAAGTCACAATATGACCTTTACTGTGTTAGAACAAAGTACCCCCCCCCCTCCCCCCCAAAAAAAAATAAATAAAAAATAAATACATAATTTGTTATTTGTATATTGTTATCATTAAATGATATTAATTGCAGGGAATGCTTGTGCTTTTATTGCTACCATCTACATACTTATGATGAAGTGTATTCTCACTCTTGGACATTACTATATAAAAAATAAATACAGTTTTATTTCAATATTCTGATGCTCATTGTAAAGAATGTAATGTAATGTTTGAAGTATTTTATTTAAGAACAATTTTAAACAACTAGTATAAGAAAATTAAAGTAGATGATAAATAAAATGATGAGACAAAATGTATTATATTACAGGTTTGTAGAAGTTGGTTAAATATAGCATCATACGAGGAGAAGAATGATGTAGATTATAAAAAAGTCCAGAATTCCTATGTTAATGCTCACAATGCTGCTAAAAGAGCTGGTAACAGAAAACTGCAGGTATACCTTTATATATTATAACACCTGATATTTTTGCTGAATGTTCATGATTAATTGGATGTTTCTAGTTCCTATAATCTTGTTAAATCATACTGCATGTTTGTTTTATGTGTGTATTCATGTACATGCAATTCAATTCATGACAATTATTAAATACTATCATTTGTTAGGGTCAATGGTCAATACAGGTGACTTGTTTGACAAATGTCAGTAGCATGACATTTTTTTAGACAAAATGATTCTTTTACTCACTAACTGATTAAATATTGATTTGTTGATTTTAGTTTACTACTATATGATTTAACCATGAAAGGATTATTATAGAAATGATAAACTTAGTAGAATTTTTGTGCCTAATGAAGCTTTATTAGCTAAACACTATAATTCATTAATTTATTTGGCGCTGGTATAATGTATTATTGTTGCCTGTAATAGATTTACTTTGGACTTAAGAATATTTTGAGGTTTTCCCAGCTAATCTTGGGGTACAAACTTTTACAGTTATAGCTTCGAAAATAAATGCAACTTGTTGAGAAATTAAGCACAACATGTTGACTAATCTATTGTGACGGGTAGTGCACTGTTAAGCTGTAATGATTGAAGTTTGTTTGTACCGGGGGATAAGCTTTGAAAAACCCACATTTGCTGTGTTCCGACAACATCTATTGGTGTTTTCTTGTATATCGTGACAGTGTCGAGCACTCAGATGTCTGGTGGAGCTGTTTAAGATCAACAAAGATGAGAAGTCACTGAAGAAAGCATCAGATCAGTTAGATCATGTGAAAACCAAGTATAATATAACAGATGTAGAATATGAGGAGGAGAGTCAGGTGATGGAAGATGATGATGATGTGACAGACTTTAATGATATGGTTAACATGGAAGAAGAAGTCGACATGTCAGATTTTACAGAATCTGGTAAAACTTTTTCTGAAAGTAAAAATAAAGTAGATTTAATGTAGAATAAGATTTTTTTTCTAACGCATACTGCTTCTGCACCACAATAAGGAAGGTAACTTTGTGACATATTATTTATTCTGTAAATTAATTATTTTAAACAACGAAGTGATACCAGTATTTGTGTTGCCAATGTACAAGTTCCTTTCATATTGTTAGTACATAATATTTCAGTGAAACTTTACAGGAATGAGTATTTATGAAAATTTGCTGCAGATGCAATTTAATGATTTCTCATAGTTGAATAAATTACTGCTAAGATTGAACTTTTATTGTACCCACGTTATAATATCAAAACTGTGCGTATTCAGTGCATAGTACAAAACCGTTGTATCTAGTCAGGGTTGCCAGCAGACTTGAAAAGTCAGG
Source organism: Ruditapes philippinarum (assembly GCF_026571515.1). Classification (NCBI taxonomy): domain Eukaryota; kingdom Metazoa; phylum Mollusca; class Bivalvia; order Venerida; family Veneridae; genus Ruditapes; species Ruditapes philippinarum. The sequence goes on from NW_026852834.1 coordinate 37,934, forward strand.
GAAATCTGATATTTTTTCAAGGTCAGGGAATTGTCAGGGAATTTTGAAAATTGGTCAGTGAAGAATAAAAATCCTTAAAAGTCAAGGAAAAGTCAGGGAAAAATAATTTTGAAGAATTTTCCTTATATGTATAAAGTAAAAACTGGAAAAAAAACCATGTTCACCTCTTTTAAGAGCTAGAGCTTAGATATTAAGCATGTAACATCTTCAGTGACTGTCTACCAATTTTGTACAAATAAAAGCCTTTGGGTCAATATTTGCTCAGTCAAGGGGGTCATTGATTTTCCTTATATGTTTATATAAACTTAAAAATTCTTGTAACAAACCCAAAAGAGCTAGAGTTTAGATATTAAGCATGAAACATTTTCTAGTGTGTGTCTACCAAGTTTGTTCAAATAAAAGTCCTTGGGTCAAAATAAGCCCCACCCCAGGAGGTTACTGATTTTCCTTTTATGTACATAGTAAAAAAAACAAAAAACAATATCTTCTTTGAAAAACCCAAAGAGGTAGAGCTGTGATATTTGGCATGAAACATCTTTTAGTAAGTGTCTACCAAGTTTGTTAAAATAAAAGCCCTAGGGTCAAAACTGGTCCAGTCATGGGGTCATTAATTTTCCTTATATGTATATATAGTAAAAACTAAAAAGTTTTCTTTTAAAAAAACAAAAGAGCTAGAGCTTAGATATTTGGCATGAAACATTTTCCAATGGGTGTTTACCAACTTTGTTCAAATAAAAGCCCTGGGGTCAAAATTATTCTTGTTCATGGAGAGTTTTTATATTCAGACGAGTAATTCCAGGGCCATCATGACCCTCTTGTTATTAATTATATTGGCTATGGCAGTATTCTGTAGCTCAAGATAATAGTTTTGCTTCAGACTTGATCTTATCAAAAACATTTTACTGAACACAAAAAACCAAACTTAGATGTATAAAGCATGTTTTGTTGACCATATTGTTAAAAGCATTAAAAAAAAAACCAACAAAAAAACTTATGGGTGCAGGGCTTTTTTTCACAGGTTGGGGAAGCAGCCCTGCCCTTAATTTTGGGGATACATTAATGGTATATTTGCAAAAGGGGAAAAAAACACTTGATGTAAATTATATTTTGTGGGAAAACTGCATGATTTTAAAGAATTTCTTTTAGGGAAACAGTCCTATAATGGCCCCTGCTATAGAAGGAAAGAAAGCCCTGGGGTGAATTGGACGGCTGTAGGGGAGGTGGAGACCGTTTAAGTTTGGTAGTTTTAGTCAGTGAAAAACCTAATTTGGTCAGTGAAAAGTCAGGGAAAAGTCAGGGAATTTTATTTATCTATGATGCTGGCAACCCTGCTAGTTGATTTATATCATATAAGATAGATGTTTTTGCTGAATACTCTTTTACAATCTATAGCTCTGATTTGCTTTATTTAGAAATGTAATATTTCAAATAAGATACAGGTGAAAATTTTCAGATAATTGATGTATTTGTTTTTAGAAGACGATGATGAGATTGTTTTGAACACAGTGAGAATGGCAAGACGGAATGGTAAACGATCAAAAGAACAAAAGGTAATCAAAGTGCTGCAGCACTGAATGCGACGGACATGCAACCGGAGAGACATTAAGGCTTCTTTTAGAAAAAAAAAACAAAACAAAAACAAAACACAAAATATATAACAGAGAAAATTTGTTCCATACAAGTTCGAGATTTGTAGAGCAATATATTTTGTGTCCCAAATTGATATAATTCAGATTTTCGATTTCAAGCACTTAAATACAGAATGAAATTTATGCCTAAAAACTCTGGTCAAACTTGTAAATCAGTGTCCTTATCGATTTATTCTAAGAAATGATATGTAAATAGAAAAAAAACTATCAACGAAATATTTCTAGAATAAATCCAGGCAAATAAACTTCAAACATAATACATTATACATTTGAGAATGCTATTTAGAATTGCTTCGTGTTATATCATAGTGGGCATACAGACAATAAAATATAAGTCATTTGTATTTTTATTTCTCTTGGATATGTCTCATTAAAAAAAAAATTGGTTGAAATCATCAGCAATTAATAGTGTATTTCTTAGATTTTTTTATTTACAAGGTAAAGATGTAGAGGCCAGAGCACATCGTTTTTATTTTAATTTAAATGTCACTTAAGCACTACAGTGTTTAGTTGTCCTTTTCAACTTCACACTAAATTCCATTTTCAACTAGTTTGCTTCTTACAATTGTATAGCATTTCTAAAAGTATTGCATTACAATCCGCTGGTTTATTAATTACATGTTTAATGTGTACTTCCTAATCGCCAGTCCAAATTCAGAACAGGTGAAGCAGAATCTATTTTTAGAATAGCGAAGGTTAACTCATATCATGACCTAGTAAAATATGTAAACAAACCACAAGAATCGGAAGTAGAACTGATATTATAACTTCCTTACCATGAAAGACTACATGACGGTAAAGTGTCTTACATGCATTTTCAAAAATAGATATTTATACTAACCATTGTACTGTATCTAATATATTAATAACTGCTGAATATTCAGCTAAACCCGCGGTATGAGTCACAAAAATAGTTCTTCTTTTATTAATGCGCGAGTTATCCTAGAGTCACGAAAAACTTTTGATTTGTTAATAATAATGTTTTGTATAATGTAGAAATATTTATTTCCTACTAATAATGTCTTGGAACTCAGAGGTTACACCTTTATTGTAGTATAATTTGCTGTCCTACTTTTTCGACAGCGGTAAATCGTTTCAGCAGTAATTTGCATATTGTGCAATAATACTACGGGACTACAACGTTTTATCAATAATATACGTTCATATTTTAACTTGGATAACTTAATTTGAAATTGAAAAGGCTTAATATGGAAGATATTAAGATATCCAGACAAAGTATGGGAGTTTTGAAGGATCAAATTCATGTACTATTTCTTGGGCTGTTAATTGGTTTAGGACACATTGCGCGATAGTAGCCAACGAAATCCCATGTGTAGATGACTTAGCTCTGAACGCGCCTGAGGGCGCGTCCGTCTCAAAAATGGTTGAAGTTAGTAAAATACCAGAAGTAATATTTTGATTGTATTTGTTTTGAGGATTGAAGTTATTGTGAATGAAAATAAAGTTATTAAACAAAATGCTCAAAATTGGAATGTTGTATATAAAATAGAGAAAAAATATAGCTATCAAGTTGTTTAATAAATATTATGCGCCAGAAACATGTGTTTTATTGATCACTAGTGAATGCTTAAACAATGAAAGTGAGACAGTTGTTTTAACATCTTGAAAGAAAAGCAAGATGTATGGTACTGAACTAAGCAGTAGAATATGATCAATTATTTTTTCTTACATCATTATATAGTGTTTTGTATTTCACAGAGAAATGATTTTGGTGAGACACCACTTCATCGTGCATGTATTAAAGGTGAATTACAGAAAGTTAAACAATTGATATCTGAGGTAAATTTTGTTTCTCATCATAAACTACAGTTATTGACCGTCAATTTGTTCTTGGTGTAGGAAAATTGGTTTTATCGATAGTACTTACATGTTTGGTTAATTTAGAATTATATTTCTAAATTTTGAGAAAATTAGTAGTAATTATTTAGGAGCGAATTTATCTTAAAGGCCCATTATGCCTCAGAAATGCTATCATTTTTATTTCTCAAAAACTGTTTAATTTCGGTATCTTGTTACAGTTTCCAAAAGCATACTCATTTGCTATAAACATGAACTATCTTTTGCATCTTTATCTCTGTTAGCAGTTATTATAGATACAATAGTCAATTAGTATTTTGTATGGAAGTCAAAATACTACTTTGTTTACATTTTGCTATCTTTACATCACATAACTACATGTTCAGCACTACTTTTTCAGTTGTAAAACGTCTAACATGCTCTTATCCATTATTGTATGTAGAAAGTATAGGACAATCGGACTAATGTAAAGGCATGAAAACAGTATTCTTTACTAAAATATTAATAATGAAATGCAGAGTGTATTACTTATTAATATATTACATACACTGTGTCAGGGTCACCCTGTCAATGTACAAGATAACAGTGGCTGGATCCCGCTACACGAGGCTGCCAACAATAACTGGTATGACATTACAGAGTACCTGTTGAAGCATGGGGCGGACATTAATCATAGAGGCGGACCTAAATGTCAGGGGATGACACCACTAATTGATGCTGCCAGTGTCGGGTGGCTGGACATTGTAGAGCTGTTGCTGAAGTATGGTGCCAATGCTCTCGCCAAAGATGATCATGTAAGCAATTTAATTAAATTGTTTATTAGTTATAAGATTTTTATGCCCCCGCCATGTAATGGCCGGGGCATATAGTGTTACCCTGTTCCGTCATTCCGTCCTTCCGTCCTTCCGTCATTCTGTCATTCCGTCATCATCAGTTTCCGTTCATTATCTTAAGAACGGTTGGGCACATTCAACTCAAATTTGACATATGGATATGTCATGAGAAAATACAGGTCAAGTTCGAATTTGGTCATGGTTCGATGATTTTTGGCAGAGTTATGCCCCTTTTACTTTGAAAATAATATGAAATTTCAGTTTCCGTTCATTATCTCAAGAACGGTACAACACAATCAACTCAAACTTGACATATGGATACGTCATGAGAAGATACAGGTCAAGTTCGAATTTGGTTATGGTTCGATGATTTTTGGCAGAGTTATGCCCCTTTCACTTTGAAAATAATATTAAATTTTCAGTTTCCGTTCATTATCTCCCTCAAGGTACAACACATTCAACTCAAACGTGACATATTGATGCGTCAAAGGAATGCGCAGGTCAAGTTCAAATTTGGTCGTGGTTCGATGATTTTTGGCAGAGTTATGCCCCTTTTACTTTGAAAATAATATGAAATTTTCAGTTTCCGTTCATTGTCTCCCTCAAGGTACAACACATTCAACTCAAACGTGACATATGGATGCGTCGATGGAATGCGCAGGTCAAGTTCAAATTTGGTCATGGTTCAATGATTTTTGGCAGAGTTATGCCCCTTTCACTTTGAAAGTAATATGAAATTTTCAGTTTCCGTTTATTATCTCCCCAATGGTACAACACATTCAACTCAAATTTGACATATGGATATGTTTTTGGAATGCCCAGGTCAAGTTCAAATTTGGTCATGGTTCAATGATTTTTGGTAGAGTAATGCCCCTTTCACTTTGAAAATAATATGAAATTTACAGTTTCTGTTCATTATCTACCTAACAGTGTTACATATACAATTTTAATTTGACATATGGATATGTCAAAGGAATGGGCAGGTCAAGTTGGAATTTGGTCATGGTTTGATGGATTTTTGGCAGAGTTATGTCCCTTTCACTTTGAAAATAATATAGATACATCTTAGGAATAAGCAGTTTAAGTTTGAATTTGGTCATGGTTCAATGATTTTAGACAAACTTATCTTTCCTGAATGTTGGAAAAATTTTGAACTTTCAGTTTCAGCACTCATTCTTTTAGCCATTATTTTGGCTACAAATATGCAATATGCTTTTTCTAAAGGTTAAGACTGAATAATTTCAGTGCCTTGAACGTTGTATGGAAATGGTTTGTGTTAACATTGAAAAGTTTTAAGGGCTTTGAACTTAAAATGAAAAAAAAAAATTAATGCACCATCTGAAATTTTGGCTGCATGCGGGGGCATCCGTGGCATGATGACACATTTCTAGTTTTGTAAGAATTACATCATTAACAGTCTTATTTTATAGGTAACAAATAAGTAAATATTGTGAAAAAATATATTTTATTATTTTTGCGCTTAGTTTTAAATTATGTTTTAAAGCATAATTTCTATCCAGCTAGTTTACGGAACGTCGGTGGTTCTACTCAGGTTCCAGTTCATGCCTGAAATAATGCGCGAAAGGGCACCTGAGGTCTTCCTCCAACAGTAAAGCTGGAACATTGCCATATGATCTATACTGTGTCAGTGTGATGTAAAACCCAGTCAAACAAACAAACAAAGCATAATTTAGCCATATTACAAGTCATAATCTTGAATGTATTTTAGTAGCTAACAGAAAAACAAAGCTAAACAATTTTTTTACACCACTGAATTTAGGTAATGGACTTATCCTGTCTGTAACCTTGAAGTGTCCATTGTGATTAAATGGGATTTTAGTGTTACAATTTACAATATATACAATTAGAATTATCCTGCTAGCAGTGGAATATGATTTTCCTTGAACTGCTTATGTGGAAAACAATTTTTTATTTAAAACTTTTTATTTTGTTTATAAGTTATCTTAATATGCTGGAAAAATTTGATGTAACGATTATCAGTAAATGTTTATCTCTGTTCTTATATTAGCAAATGACAGCATTAGATCACTTGATGAAGTTACGAGAAGAAAATGACAAGCTTGATAAGAAGACTGAGATTCAGTTTAACAATATTGTAGGAATATTGAGAGAGAAAATGCCTGCTTACAGAGGTCAGTTTATATATATATCATTACAACAGAAATTGAAATACTGCAAGAGACAATTTTCTTGTTTGTGTTTTATAATTTTAAAGCAGGCTTTTCAAAGGGTAATCTGAATGTTAAGTTTATGAATCATAACATGCAAATGGTTGGGTGTAAAGAACATGTTTTTATCCTGTGATCAACTTCTTGTTAATAATTTTTTCATAAAGTTTGGTAATAAATATATGAGCTGTGTCATGACAAAACCAACATAATGGGTTTGCGACCAGCATGGATCCAGACCAGCCTGCGTATCCGCGCAGTCTGATCAGGATCCATGCTGTTCGCTTACAAACCCTATAACAAGTAGAGAAACTGATAGCGAACAGCATGGATCCTGACCAGACTGCGCGGATACGCAGGCTGGTCTGGATCCATGCTGGTCGCAAACCCATTATGTTGGTTCTGTCATGACACGGCTCATATGTATATTTGATACAGGAACAACTCGGAACAAGGTTCTGTCACAGGCCAGACCATCTGCCCTAGTGACGGAGAATGAAGATTATGATTTACCAACAATCTCGCGTAAATCTAAAACTGAGAAAAAATCTCAGTCACGAAATGATGTGATGATATACAGTGATTCTGACGACTCTGATGATTCTTTAGTGAAATGTTTGAGGTAAGGCTGTCTATTGTTTTTAGATTGATGAATGGCAGGCTGGCGTCAGGCTTGTCATAAATAATGCCTGCCATATTCTTCTACATTTTTCAAGTAATTTCAGATTGATTATTTTTTGATTTTATAATTCTTGGCAAATGATTATTGCCTCTTTGTTTTATTTATTTGGGTATTAAATATGGTTATGTAACTACTTTGTGTATATATTTCAATAGTGTTAATGGTTAGGATAAGTCCTTGGGGTGGGGGATTTTAATTTTGCCATTTCCTTCTTCTAGGTACTATTATTATCATTATCATTATTATAGTATTTGTTGCCTCGTGTTTTAGAAATCTTCAGTATCATTTGTCATATAAACTGATTTAGAACAGTAACTGAACTTCACATTCTACCTGCATTCAGGCATTTTTTTCTTGTTGTTTCTTTTACAGTTAATATACATGTATTTGAATTGAATTCTAGAATCAGAACATTTTCCGACAATGACTTGTTGATCAAAGCATTATCCTACACTGATTTGTAAGTGACTCTCTGGAGAAATTGTAATTACTTTGTTTAAAATCATGTAATTAATATTAAGTGTAGTATGGAGGTAAATTGTTCAATTATGAATGAACAAAATTCTAGTCTAAACTGTCGCAAAATAAACTTCATTCTCAGTTTTCATTATAATTTTAAGTGCCCGGAGGAAAAGTAACAGTCCTATACAAACTGAATCAGAAAATGCTTATGAAAACTTCTCAGATGATCCTGATGATTATGATCTGTGTGCTACAGAAGCTTACAAACAGGCAATATCTAATGTTGGTCAATCAGCATATAGAGCATCTAAGTCTTCACAACCAAAGGTGAGTTATTTACATTGATTTGTAGAAATTTGCAGTCCAAACATTTGTGTTTTTGATTAATGTTAAACCAGTCTACATTTGAAATTGATAACAATGTATATACACTGAAAACTTTTCTATCTACTCTCCCAGGTGTCAGTGTTCATGTAATACATGTTTAAGATTTTGCATGTTTGCATGTAACTTCAGATCTCTTTAAACCAGTGAAAGTATTCACTTAAACTTTACACATATCTTTGAGATCATAATTGTAGGGCACTTTCGAGGACCCATTATTCTGAATTATTCAACTTTGTGAAGTTACCAAAATTTATGTTACCATTACATTTGAAACATACATAATGGTAGGTCTCTGACCAAGTCCAATTATTTTAGCAAGAATTTTTATTGAGTTACACCTCTTAAAAACTAAAAAAAAAATCCTGATAACGGTTTTGTCTTTCCGTCACAGAAAAAAGTTCATTTAAATTAAAATATCTTAAGGGGAATTATTGTAAGAGATCAAACCATCTTGTTATTCTTAAGGTTTCTAATCTTAGTTTGTCTTTTCGTAGAAAAATGATAAAGGTTGTCATTTAAAAAAAAGCATTTATTATTTTGTTATGTTTTACATTAACAGTCTTCTAGGAAACAAAGTAATCAGGATACAGCAGCTCTGATTGCTGAGGAAGAATTTATTGAGAATGATTGGCTGATAGATGATATGAAACCATCGAAACAGAGAAAAGTTGATGTAAATGGGTACCTATCTACTGCTAATATACGTAAACGAAGTCGGTCAGGATCAGTTAGTCCATTACCTCACTCCGATAGGTCAAATAGGGACTCTTGTAGCAGTCAGAAGAAAAGAATTAAAGTTATTGACTCTGATTCTGAGAGTGAGGCAGGAGTTGTGGTAAATCAGCAGGACGAAGTGAGAAATGAGGGTTCTAGATTGACAAATACAACAAATATTGATAGTGAGGAGGAATTCAATAATACTGTGATAGGTGGAAATGATGTTGATGTTTTATTTAGTGACTATGACTCCGATGTAGAAATAGTTCCGTCAAAACAAGAAACTGTTGCTACCAAAATTTCTAGTGGTAATTTTTTCGGTAAGAAAAATCCTCAAAAACAACTGAAATTGACAGATTTTGGAAGTTCTGTAACTATGTCAGCCAGAACACATTTAAATGATAGACTGTGCTCTAGTGCTCAATCAACTGAAAATAGTGCAATAATTGTAAACCAGTCTATGGGAGAATCTGTTAGTGCTACCAGTAGGGAGAAGTCAGTAAATAATCATTTAAATAATGTGATAAGAGTTAAAGTGAACGTTGAAGGTGTTTTATTACTGATCCCTGTGGTAGACAATGATGGAACTAAAACATTTTCCTGGCTTGCAGAGGAAGCGGCCACCAGGTATTTTAAAATGAAAGGTGTAAAATTAAAACTGACTCTCGGCAAAGATGGAGCACACTTTTCACCTGATGATCTTGTCAGTCTAATGCTGATAGATAATGACCTGGTAAGTTACTATTCTTTGATAGTTAAGAAATTCAAAATCATTTCTGTGATTATATGAATGTTTAATTGAACTTTCCTTGTATTGACTAGTATTTTGATAATGGCTACCATGGTAGAGTGATTGCAGTTACTTATTTTGTACCGCTATACCTTGGATTTTTTGTTAGTTCTTGCATTTGTTAAAGCTATCTACAAATGTAGCTTAATTGCCAGGTAACCACTGAATATAACCATGATCATGCTTGTTAATGATATTAATACACAGGTGTGGTAGGTGTTTCTTCAGCAGTGAAGTTGGAGAGAATCTGACTTTTCTGGCCGCAATTTGTCCAAAAACCAATTCTAACAATTGCAGTTTTCTTGTTCAACTTTTTTACCTGAACAAATTTTAACACTTTAATCTATAGTGAAATGTATTCAAAGGTGTTCCAGTATAACAAGATAGATTTACAGATTTATGTTACATTCAGTACTTCAGCATTTCTAGATATGCCATTTTATTCTACATGTATCGATATGTATGTAGTTTCATTGATGTGCTAAAATAGAAAATTTAACTTATTTGTAGGTAGAAAGTTTTGTACAAAGTAAAGATGAACAGCCACCTATGGCAGAAAGTTATAAAAATGTATGCAGTGCACTCAAAACAGGTAACTTTAAAATTTGAAAACAGTAAATCTGTTGTAGCATTCAAATGTGGAAAAGAAGGAACTATAAAAATGATATATACTAGTAAAGGACCACCAAAACCAGATGACCATCAAACCCGTACATCTCCGAAAATGCGAGATTTATATGTTTTCTTTGTTCAGTGGTTGTAGATAAATCAGTCAGCCTTTTATCAACAATAATTGCATGTTTCTTCTGTAATTAAGTAAATTAAATTGATTTTAACTTTCTTAAAAGGTATAGTTTAAGTTTTATGTCTTTTACAAGAATATTGACGTCGAATATACAAATGTACTGAGTGCAATACCTGAACTCTTACACTAGATATAATCATGTTGGTTTTATCGTGACGCGGCTCATATGGTTTTAAGCAAGATGACTTTATGACACTTGTAATTAATTTATATATAATTTCTTTGTTTTGGTATATAACAATTTGATGTATTTCAGTATGTTACAAGAATATATCAACATTACTACAGTCATGTGAGGTAACCGGTAAGCTGTGTTTAGGTGACCTGGCCCTTCGCCCAACAAGATTTCAACCAGTACTTAAAGCTATACAACATCAAACTTGCCTCAGGGAACTAAATTTACAAGGTAAGTGTTGGGATATCTGAGAGTGAGTTTAGAATAGTTAAAGAACATTCTGTTGGTAATGAATATCATCCGTCTGTATCATAGAATGTTAGAAATATTATTGAAAATTTAGTACCAACAATAGGAGCTAACTGAACTGTGATACTGGTTATGTCATGATTATGTGTCAATTGATCACAGTTGTTTGTCTTGTATAGTGTATTTATTAAATATACTTTTTAGGACACCTGTGCTTAGAAATTGGCCTCGGACAGCATTACAAAATGTTGTGATAACACACTTTAGATTAGAGCCATTATTGATTCAGTCAAAAGCATATTAATTATATATCAATATCGGATGAGAAATAATGACAAAAAAACTTATAAATTGAGATATTATTTCACTTTTATACTTACATTCTTAATTTTAGTTTCAATCAATGACAGCTCTACTGAACATTAAACTTTCATTTTTACCATTCATATTCTACATTATTTAAGTGAAGAAAGGGTTCTGTCCCAAAATACACATGAATAAAAAAAAAAATTAAAAGACAATTAATGGAATATATTTTAGTTTTACAATTAGGACTCTGTGTTCCATTATCAATTATGCAATTTCACATAAAAAAATACCCTATTAAAGTGGAAAGAGCAAAAAAATATCATTTATTGAAGGTTAATAAATAAATTATAGTGTTCTTCTTAAGATGTTTATCATTGTGAAATCATATAGATTCTTATTGTATTTATTATACTTATAAAATGTACAAACATTATGATAATACAGGATCATTTGTTGATTGTTTTAGGAAACAGAATTGGTGATGCTGGGCTGGAGAACTTGTGTAAAGTGTTAAACACTATACCAAATTTAACTTATCTTGGCCTATCATGTAATGACATCACTGTGGAAGGTTTAAAGTCTCTGTGTACAGCTGTTAATGGAGAAAATTGTAAAACTTTACAGGTAATATTACATTTCCTTATTGTAAAGTATTCTTCTGTAATTTGGTAAATTAAAAATATTAAAATGATTTATACATGTACTTATAGAAGACTTGGTATGCTGGAATTAATCACTATTTTCATGATTTACTATTTATAATTGAACTTTTATTTCATTTACCGGTATTTGAAAACAGAATTGTAGTAAGAAAAAATGTATATATTATAGGATTTTTTTTGTAATTTTCATGTTGGTATTTAATTGCACAGAATTTGTGCATAGGTATAACCGTAAATTCACAAGGTGGAAAGCTCAATATCAAGTATTAAATTGAATATTATTTATTCATTTTGATCCTCTTCTTTCTAAACCATGAATATGCAGTGAAATATAGAATGAAAATAAATTAACAATTTTAAATGAGAAAGCTCTTCACAAGATCAAAATCTATGTATATTTACATAAAGATTATTGCTTTATTGAAATACAGCATTGGATAGCTTCGTCACATGAAAGAATTGAATGTCCATGTCAGGACTCGAAATCCACAGCAGTCAGGGGCAAGCGGTTTGAAATCAATGACCTTAACCACTGGGCCATGGACGCCACTTGTGATAGAATGTTATATTGTTGTTAATTAAATTATTAATCTATGTTTTCCTATTAACATTATAAAAATCTATATTTCAGAATCAACATCATAATAATCTATATTTCAGAATGTGACTGTATTAGACATAAGTCATAATCCTTTGTATGATGGTTGTCTGGTTGGTATATCTTCACTAATACAAGGACTTCCACTGCTCAATAGGTTATCTGTGTCATCGTGTAAACTTACAGGGAAACTCTTTCAAAATGACCGACAACAGCTGACCGAAGCTTTACATAGTATGTTACCATTACTCACTCTCCCACATTCTTTGTTTTTATATTGCTTGTTTTGTTTTTGTTTTTTGTTTTTTTTAAAGCTCCTATTTCAGAAATGTCCCATTTATTTCTAAAATGTATCTTGACATGAAAGGGGTCAAAGTTGTAGTGTAAAATCATACATGAATGTAAATAACCAAGTCACTTGTCACTAATGCAATTCCAAAAAACATGATTAATTTATAATTAAAGAAAAAAAGACGTAAACAATATATGTTGAGTTAATGTAAGATGTGAAATGTTTTGAATAATTTTGTTTTAGGTTCAAGTTTACAGCATTTTGATATTTCCTACAATGTGCTTGGGTGTGTAGGAGTCGAACTTTTCTTGAAGTGTCAAAATCCAGTAAAGATACTCTCATTAGATTTGACCTCAACAATAACTGACCAGAGGTCATCACAGGTGTACAGACAACTGTATAACTTTGCTAGTCAGGTAAGTTTGTTTGCTGATATTTTGGTAAAATGGTCAGACAACTGTTGAAAGTCAAATGTCATACAATCTGTGTCTGCTCTATAAAACGTATACCGCATCAAGAATTTTCTTTAAACTTGAATAATATTTTCACCTTAACAAGGCAATGTCCTGAACCCATCCTTTCATTGTGCAGTCTCATTGTCAATGTAATATGTCAAAATTTGAATGTTTTTTGTCTGCACTGAAATTCTGTACTTTTCAAATAACTTTTATATATATATTTTAAAATTTCAAAGTTATGATATATTGCACTAGCTGATATCCAGTGTCAAAGAGATTAGGTGGGGGTATCTGTCACATCTATGGCAGCTTTAGTTGGGAATTATATACTCATCTTATGTTAAAGCAGCACGCCTCCAGATTCATGTTAATTTTCAAGAAAGTTTTGGAGATGTATTTAAAAGTAAAATATTTTGAGGTGAACAAATAAAGCAGTTTACACTTACAATTCACAAAAGTTACCCCAAAAGTCTTCAATATATGCAAAAACAGCCCTTACTGCATTAGTAACACAATAGAAATATGGTGATAAAATACTTCAAAATCAGTCTTAAACCGCACATTACATGTAAAATATTGCCTGGATCTTGAATGTTTTTATCTTTCTTAAAATTTTATAAAATAATTTTTTAAATAATTGCTTCTAAGTTTTATAGTTTCTATTAGTATATGAAACAAGAAATATCTTTTAACTCTTTTAAACAACTAATGACTAATTTTACTCATGAAATCAGTACACACAAAATTCAGCTAACACATTCGTGTCCTCTGAAAATGGTCTGCACTGTTTGCTATTCAGTCGGTATTTATTTTGAAATTTTCTAAAAATGTTAAGAACCGTTTTGTTGAAAAAATCATGACCAAAACTTGGGTCATATATACATGTATAAATTGGAAATTAGATAAAATCAAATCCATTTCTAAACCTCTTGTTAGCCTCATAGAAACATTTCTTTCTATCATATACATGTATGTCAGTTTTGTGAAGGGGCATTATTTAACAAGGTCATGAGCTGTATGTTAATAGAGGGTTAATGCACCTTTTTTCATGCATTAAAATCTGCAGAAGCACTTGGAACACATTTAAGGGATTTAGTTAAACTAAGTTCAAGGGCAGATGGGAAAGAAACTACTTCTCCTATGGAGCTTTCTCTAGAATCTTGAATCTGTGTTGTGTAACCTGTAAGTTTTATATAATATTGTTACAGGATGGCTGTGCAATACAAGAGCTAATACTGTGTCAGTGTAACCTAGCTATGGAAGATGCTGATTTTCTTATTAGGTTAGTAACATTTTTAAATTCAAATACTGTAAAATTGGCATTTGACCGTAACAAAGTCAATGTTTTGATGTGTTTTTGTTGTTCTTCAGTTAGAGAAGGAAAAGTAAAAATTGCTTTTTTAGCTTTTAGAACTTAGAAATTATCCAATCTTTTGTTTTACAAATAGATTGGCATGCTGTCCTTCTGACGGTTCTTGTTGTCTAATACAATATTCTATTTGCTATTTTTGTGTGCTTAACACAGAAAAACTTTGTATATCACCACATCCAATTGCAAAATCTAAAATTGTTATAATTATTTTATCTATACATGGCTGCTTGAGATTTTTTAATAAATTTCTATTTTAACCAATGAAAGAATATTGCAGTTTCATGAATTTGTTACATATATTTTTGATGGGTTAATGACAATATATAATTATTTGCTTTTTATGTAATTCCCCTAATCATTAAAACTGGGCCACACAACCTGTCTAAAATCTTATTGTGTATCCATTTATTAATCCAAAGTCTTTTTACCCCCATAGATTACCAGCTGTTGTAAAGCATTTACAGAAACTAGACTTGTCGATGAATCCCAAACTGACAAACCACGTCCTTCAGCAACTTTTTCAGTCATCCGCCAGCAATACTTCTAATCTAGAAGAAGTTATAGCCAAACATTGTGGTATCCAGTCACCGCTATCTGTAGAATTTCTAGATGCCCTAACGGAGAAACTATCTGTTGATGTACCCTTACGTCTACTGGAGTTTACATGCTTTAAGTTAGAGAAGTTAGATGTTGATAGTTTGACACAAGTTTGGAAAGACAAATTTGAAGATTTTGGAAAAGTTTCATGTGATGAATACCACGTAAAACTTTCTGTGTGTGATAGATGATGATATGTTGATAAAAAGAATTTTATGTTTGCTTAATGTTAAAGCAGCACGCCTCCAGATTAATGCTTATTTTCATGAAAATTTTGAAAATGAAATAAAATGTATGTTATTGTATAGTTACCAAAAGGAAACATTTTACACATTATTAATGGCACTTACAACCCACGTTAATTACAAAAAGAGGTCAAAATATGCATAAAATGCCCTCACTGCGTAAGTATCGCAGTAGAAATATAGTTACACAGGAAAATTCACCAATAATCGCTCATAACATGTAAATTATTACTTGCTTTACCAAAATTCTTAGTACATTTTTCACAAGTTTGATTTATTGAAATATTTTCGATCATCAGGAGACATGGTGCTTTAAAATAAGCACTGACTGATGATATCAAAATTATGTCATGTGCTCTATATAAATTATATTTTTGATTATCAGTGTGCATTTAAAGTGTAAAAATTGACTCAACAACATTTTGGATGTAAAACAAAGATAATTAATCAATGAGATCTTTTCAGTGTCTTTATGATTATATAAATATGTGACAGTTAATTGTAATGATATATTAATTAGGTAATTGTAATGAAATCTTGTCTAAAAAATTAACAAGCATGCAATATAAAACACAGTTGTGTATAATTATATAATGTACAAGTTAAACGGCAATTGTTAATGTTTGCATACCAAAATTATACCTATTTGATGTGTAGTTGGTATTTACATTGTGTTTTTATCTTTTTCAGTTGATAAAATACTAAATTTGATCAGTAAGATATTTTCTATGTTGAGTATCCTCCTGAAAAATAAATGTTTTCATCAAATAGTACTGAATGAACAAACACTCCTTTTGTATCATTTTGAAAAAAGGTGCTGTTTATCACATCTAAAAGGATGGAATACAACAAAATCTGTGTTTGTGACTATAGAATATGACCAAATAGTAAAGACAGTACAAAAACATGCAGTTCATTATTATTGTTACAGGATTGTATATACATTAGTAATAAATTAGTAATAAATTACATCTACATCTACATGTTACTCCCGAACAATCAATTCTGACTATGACTGGGAGGCGCTTGTCAAGAAAACTGTGTTAAAAGAATTAGTGCATACTAAAAGATAAAGATCACAGATAAAAAAGGATAAAAAGAATAGTGCAAGATTAAAAACATACTGGGGAGGGGACTAGAAAGTGACTGTCGCCAGCCTATCCTTGAAGGTATCTAGGCTGGTACTGGATTTGACCTGATATGGAAGGCTATTCCAATACCTGAGAGTTCTAGGGAAGTAGGAATTTAGATGATATTGGGTACGGGACTGGGGGATCAGGAAGTTCAGATTTCTAGTTGGGGTCAGATGGTTATGGTCAACATATACAAGTTTGTATTGGATTTTGTAGAACACTACTAGAGAGGATTGGAGTCTGCGGCTTTCTAGGGAAGGCCACCCAAGTTCATTTAGCATTTGGGTTACACTACTGTCGAAATTATAATTATTACAGACATATCTGGCCGCAGCTTGTTGGACACTTTCAATCTTATGACTTAGATGTTTCTGCCAGGGGTGCCATATGGTGGAACAATATTCTAGTTGTGGTCGGACATAAGTAGCATAGGCTGATGTTTTGAGTTTCCTGTTTTGGGTTTTGACGTTTCTCTGGATGAATCTTAGAGAATTTTTGGCCTTGGATGTGATGTTATTTATATGCTGTGCTTATGTACAATATTGTATACTTGGGCTTGTTGATCTGTTGAGTTATTGTCCGTTAGAGGGCAAAAATAGCATTTTTATGCCCCCACAAAGTGGGGAGCATATAGCGTTGCACTTGTCCGTACGTCTGTCCGAGCAAACATTTTGGGTTTAGGGGCTATGTAACAGTAAAGAGAACAATAGGTTCATTCCGTGATCAAAGGGTTTATGGGCTAGTTGCCCTTAAGAAAACAAAGAAAATAGCCCCTAAACCCAAAATGTTGGAACGTCCGTACGTCTGTCTGTCCGTACGTCCCGAAATCTTGTGAACGCAACTCCTCTAAAACCGGATGGCAGATTTTGCTTAAACTTCCAGGGATGAACAACCTTAATGTGTAGATGGTAGTAAAGGAAGGAATTTTCGCTGCGACCAAATTAAACAGAATTATTGCACTTTGTTGATTTTTTCACTATATACTATGTAGAAATTTTGTGAACGCAACTCCTCTTAAACTGGATGGCAGATTTGCTTAAACTTCCAGGGATGAACAACCTTAATGTGTAGATGGCAGTAAAGGAAGAATTTTTGCTGCGACCAAATTTAACAGAATTATGGCCCTTTGTTGATTTTTTCACTTTATACCATATAGACATTTTGTAAACGCAACTCTTAAACCGGATGGCAGATTTTGCTTAAACTTCCAGGGATGAACAACCTTAATGTGTAGATGGAAGTAAAGGAAGGAATTTTTGCTGTGACCAAATTTAACAGAATTATGGCCCTTTGTTGATTTTTTCACTATATACCATATAGAAATTTTGTGAACGCAACTCCTCTTAAACCGGTGCACATCTGCACAGTGGGGGCATCCGTGTCTTTATTTTCACAAGGGAAGAAACAACAAAACGGTTTATTGTTTAAATATTTGATTTATAATGTTACCTTTGACTTCTACAAATATTATAAGCATGGCTCGGCTAGTTATGATGATTTTTGACAAGATAACACCTAGTAAAAACGGTTGTGCTTAGCAGAGGTAGATGGTTATATCGGAAAAAAGGGGGATAAACTGAAATTTAACACCTACAACTGAGAACATGGACGCAACTTAATGAGTTTTTCAATAATGCAATCATTGTGTTGCTTTGCGGTCAAGGTCATTAACGGTAAATATAGATTTATCTTTATTATCAAAAGCTGTTCTGAAATAATAGACATCTTGGGTCAAGGTCATATGGACTGCATCATAATGTTCGTTTAAATCTTGATCTTTCCTAAACAAACCTAATTCAATCAAGAGTTTCAGAATAATGGTCACTAAGTTGGCCAAAATGTTAATATATCGACATGTAAGATAGAAGTTTCACAGTGAATGTATTTGCACAACAAATATTACGAGACTTAATCAAGGAGACTTAGGTGAGCGATTTAGGGCATAATGTCCTTGGTGAATTAAGTAATTATTTAAGCTCGCCTTGCTTTAGCGACGTACTTTTGGGAGGACTTCGTTGCCATCAACGATATATTACTTATAATAATAATAATAATATCTTTATTTAAAGAAGGTTACACATTAAGAATATACAATAACAATCATATATATCTTATTTCCAATGTGGCCTTCTGAAATAGAAAACAACAACAACAGGACATGCATAGGTAGAAAAATGAATGTATAATATGTAATTTTTAGAATATTACAACTCATATACTTTCGACAGACACTCAACAATTTGTTTTAACATATACGTATATTGCATCATTCGTTCGTTCGTTCGTTTTTAAAATTTAAAGAAAAATACAAAGCATATCTTGATGTTCATATGAATGAATGAGTGAATTAATGAATTAATTAATTAATTAATAAATGAACGAACGAATGATAAAGAAGTAACAGTAAAAAATAGTATTTTTTTTAAGGAAAAGTCTAAGTTCAAGGGGAGATAAATCTGAAAATATTGGTGCTAGAGATATGAACCTTGTCACATAAGATGTGGTTGATGATAAGGAACATATATTTGAAGTTTGAAGTTGATACCTTAAGAAATGACAAAGTTATAGTGAAAAATATTTTGCTGCACCAAAACTTTAATCTGAAATCTGGACGCCGACGCCGGGGCGAGTAGGACAGCTCTCCATATACTTCGTCGAGCTAAAACATCAGTTTATGAAATCTACAAAATAAAATTTGTCCGAGATTCGAACTTGTAACTTTGTGGTCACAATTCCGTCGTTCTTATCACAAGGCCTCCGAGCAGTATTAATTGATTAAAATACTGAGATCTAAGTCACTATCATTAAAATCCAACAAATTGCAGAAACTAACGAATAACCTCCAGAAAATTAATGAGTCACAGGTCAATATATTATCAAACAATATGTACAATGTTCATGATGAGGTAAAATCGGGAAATGCTGAAATAGTGTACGAACATGTACCTGCCACTTCTTAATCACCATTCTCCGTTGTTGTTGGTATAGTAGTTTTCACTCCAGATGACGCCAGTAAGCCACACTGAATTTAATAGAGCTCAGTTCAACCACTGCATCGTTCCTTGCCAGACTGTCAACCAGTTACCCTGTTATTTTATATAGCTGCCCTCCCTTTCGCAAGGAAACTGATAACTTTTGAACATGCCAGGGCAGGGGTACTGTGCGAATGATCGTAGAAAGGATGACATGATGAATCACAACCAAAGTGACCTGCAACTGGCCACCCGATTCACAGCCCAACGCTCTTTCTATTGAGATAACCGGACGGTACATAAAACAGCTAAACAACAATGTGTACTTTGCTAGATACGATTTCAAACATTCTTTTGTTGGGTACAGTTTTGAACAGATCATTAGAATAGGTCTACCACAATGATGTAAAGTTTTCATGACACACATACAATGTACGTATATTCATGTTCCTAATAACTTTTCCTCAGTGGTCATTTAGTGCCAAATTAATTTGTATTTGTTACTATATTGATTTAAGTATAATTCCATTTTATACCAAAAGTACACGTCCATTTTAACTGAAGTATTACTTTACCATATGTCAACATTGTTATTATAGCCCCATAGTGACCGAAAAGCCTGAAAGTATCACCTATAAGTATATTGAAAGACAAATGGGGACGATTATTAAAATACAGAATATCTCGAAAACTAAAAAGAGTCTCGGACTTTTTGTGATCGTTTCTACAGTGTGTTTCTTGGTGTATTTTAATAAATATAGAGTATCCGAAATAGAATTGAAACCTTGCAAATTGATGACGCTTAACCCATGGGACGAGTCTCTCAAACCCTTTATGAAAAAGGAGCCATCAATTATTTGTTCAAATCGAAAGCAGCTAATGTTTGTTGATAAAGGATTTCTACAATTTAATGAGACGGTGATGGAAAAATATCATATAGACACAAGATTTGTGAAATGTTTTTACAGTAACTTAAAAAGAAATGGTGGAGATAAAGATGTTATATTTGAAGATGAGGTTAAATTTGTGACCCCAATTTTCATTAAAAGTCACGTGTTTCGCGTGCGCTGTTTAGATGTGAATGATAATGAATTTTATGATTATTTACACTTTAATCCTGTCTGGAACAATGATGTTAAAGTGGTAGACGATGTTGAAGATGAGGGCGAAAGTAAGCTCAGTGTGATCATGGTTGGAATAGATTCTGTTTCGCGTTCGCATGCTATTCGTAATCTACCAAAGTCTTATAAGTTTCTGTTAGAAGAATTCCATGCCTACGATTTTGAAGGTTGCAGTAAAGTTGGTGAAAACACAGGTCCAAATGTATTTCCTTTATTGACTGGTCAATCTAATAGAAATTTCCCGTTCGTGCTTCATTTGCGAAAACATGCAGATGCTTTACCCCTTCTATGGAACGAAAAAGTTGTAAAAAATAATTTCTGAATTAAAAAAATAATAACATACTGTTGCAATGGTTAAAAGGCTTTTCATGGGTTGTTCTAATTTCAAAGCATAATTATACTGTTAATACATTATATGTTACTGTAATCTCAAATAAAGAATCAGAGCAGTGAACAAAATATCGAATGTACGATGACGAACAGGCAAGTACACGCCGACCAAAACTAAAAAGTACGAACAAGAAAATTATATGATGTCGCGTTCTGGCCATTTTGTTTCCGTCGCCATACCTTCGTGTTTTTTCTTGTTTTTTTTTTCGGATTCCTTCGTTCAAAAGTCTACTTCTTATCATCTAAAAGTAACCCTTCAGCTTATTGCGTAAAATTGTTGCCTGCTTGTCGTTTATCTCCCCTGAACTGAATGGTATTGTAATCATCGGCTCTTCTCATGCGAAATTGCTGTTCGACGTCACTAATGATAACAATACAATACAGTAACATTACGATACGGACACGACACGATACGTTACGATACGATACATAACAATACGATACACTATAATCCATTACAATACGACACGATGCGATACGACACGACACGGTACGATAAGTTTCGATACGATACGATATTTCTTTATTTCGTCAAAAACAGCAGACAATGTTAGATAACATTTTGTTCTAATACATGTATAATATGTTTATTACATGCTTTTCGATGGTTTATAGAAATATATCAATAAATTAAAACAATTTGATAATTTCACTGTTTTGAATTTAAGCCCCTTACGTTGTTTCAGTGAAATACCAGCGTACACAGAGCTGGAAACCAACTTAATAACGTGACGTCGTAAATGACGTCACGTTGTATAATTATTTGGCGCGCTATTCATTTATTATTAGGTAAAAATGTCCTTTTTAACGTTTGATTGCATGTAATAAAAAGAAAATTTGTTTAGTTTAGTGTAAGATCGAAATATATTTCACCTCGTGAACACCAAAAGTTCACGTTTCACTCGTGGCTGCGCCACTCGTGAAATATACCTTTTGGTGCTCACTCGGTGAAATATATTCCGATCTTACACTGAACTTAACAAATATCCTCTATATAATCTATTTCCATGATGCCCCCACCCCCATGCAGAAAAAGTACTCGGCCGAAGTTAAACTACTTTTACTTGCGTAGGTTATTTTTGTAGGTTATTTTTGTGGTTTGTATACATGATGAAATGATAGCAGTGTTTGCTTAAAGAAACTAAAAAAACGACAGTTATTATTTTTTTCAAATTCTTAGTAGCTGAAGGACTATTTTAAACACGGAAAATAAATTAAAAAAAAACAACTAAAATTAATAAATCTTCAACGTAGAACTCACTTCCTGTTTTACAGTATTTGTTGTACATGTGCTTAATTATTACTTTTTTACATTTATATTTACAAAGGACGCCCCTGTTTATAAATAATTCTATGCAGCTTATTTATAATATCTACTGGTAATGATCGAATAGGCAATCATAAACTAAACCTCATGTATGTCATTTTAGATGAAAGCAGAATTAAATAAAGCATAACAAAATACTCATACTTCTATTGAATGGTTAGATCTAAGAAGCACCGCAAGTTACCTTTCTAAATGAAACTGTCACGTCTCGGTATGAATACCTTACATTGAATTATTGATACACACATTAATATATGCTCCATTGATATTTAAAATGTAAGGAAATTGTGACATTCATATTCAAGGAACAAATCAATGATCATAAAGAATTAAGAAATTATTTTTTTTCTCAAAAATGGGCATGGAAATAGAATTTAAAGAAGCCTAAAGGTGTCACCTTCCCACTTAGTTTTTATCACGCTACATGTTCGTCTAAGGATATAGATCTATTCACAATTAAATTATTATCATTTAAAATTTATTATAATGAGAAAACAACAACAGCAAAAACAACAAAACAATCACATTAACTATAAAAAAAAGATGAGAGGACAACAAGAACCCACTAACAAGAAGTTGATATCAGTATATATACATAGGACACCTAGATGTTAGGGGCCTCCGTGGCCGAGTGGTTAAGGTCGGTGACTTGAGATCACAATTCCCTCACCGCTGTCTCACCGCTGTAGGTTCGATCCTCAACCGGGTCGAAACGTTACATGTGAGGAAGCCATCCAGCTGGCTTACGGAAGGTGGTTCTACCCGGAGGGGCACCTGGGGTCTTCCTCCACCAATTAAAGCTGGAAAAATCGACGAAAAAAATCTCTGCGGGACGCTCTAGGGTGGCTCGACTTGAGTGTACGGTCGCCCATTTGGGCTTTCCGGCGGCGACCTTAAATAAACGCATTAAAAAAAGTAAAGAAAACAAATAAAGTACATGTTATTTATCACATACCGTGGCGCTTTTGCGACTCTATAGAAATGGTATTACACTGCTGTGAATGTTACTTTGCACTTTAAATAGTTTTTATTTTGGGTATTGATAAATAGAATATAAGAGGTTCGCATAATATAATCTTATTTAGCTCATTCATTAAAATTCAGATTAAACTTTCACTTATTTAATATCCTCTATTTACGCTACAATTCACACGAGGGATTCTACATCTGGGATATTTGACCTTTACAAGCAAGCTGATGTACCTTTTAACGTTTTGAGTAAAATCTGCTTCAAACATGAAAAAAAAATACTGGGCAATAGTAACACTTTTATGAAGTAAAGCGTTATTGTTCTTTTGCTCCTGACACCTCATCTATGAAATCTACCAATCAATTCTTCCAGTAGAGTTTTGATATATATATATTCCGATGGAGTTTTTATATACAATTGTCTTCCAGTAGAGTTTTGATACATATATATTCCGATGGAGTTTTTATATACAATTGTCTCCCACTAGAGTTTTGATATATATATATTCCGATGGAGTTTTTATATACAATTGTCTTCCAGTAGAGTTTTGATACATATATATTCCGATGGAGTTTTTATATACAATTGTCTTCCAGTAGAGTTTTGATATATATATATTCCGATGGAGTTTTTATATACTATTGTCTTCCAGTAGAGTTTTGATACATATATATTCCGATGGAGTTTTTATATACAATGTCTTCCAGTAGAGTTTTGATACATATATATTCCGATGGAGTTTTTTTATATACAATTGTCTTCCAGTAGAGTTTTGATATATATATATTCCGATGGAGTTTTTATATACAATTGTCTTCCAGTAGAGTTTTGATACATATATATTCCGATGGAGTTTTTATATACAATTGTCTTCCAGTAGAGTTTTGATACATATATATTCCGATGGAGTTTTTATATACTATTGTCTTCTTATGGAGTCTTGACATATCTTCCAATGGAAATTTTATACATTTTCCAGTGGAATTTTCATATATATTCAATTGGAGTTTTGATATATCTTTCGATGGAGTTTTGATAAATCTTCCAATGAAGTTTTAAATTAGTATCCCTAAAATTTTAAGTCAAGAGTAACTATTCTTATGCAATGCAGTCATTTTAAAGAAATCTATCCATCTATGAAGTTTAAAGTTGATACGTCATATACTATTCAAATTGTAATACTGACGAAAATTATGCATAAAACATAAACAAAATTGTACATGTGCCTTGCTGCAGCAATCGCATCTCCCCGGTCCTTTCCGTCAGACTTCGGACCTCGAACACAATATCCAGTAACGCAGGAATATGGAAAGTCTCGACTGTAAACGTTGTTATGTCCAAATAGCAATGTATTGAGTCAGCCTTATACAATATATTATGTGGAACCATCCTGATCTATAGTCAACTGAACAATATATGATGTCAATGTGTCTTTATATGATGTCAATATATCATTATACGATGTGCATTTTTAAATATATTATGTGGAACAACCTTATATAAGGTCAAAATAAGTTTATATTATGTCAATCTGTCCTAATATGATGTCTGTCTGCCATTATAAGATGTGGAGTTATGAATATATTAATTGGAACCATCTTTATATAGAGTCAACAATATATGATGTCAATGTTTCCTTATATTATGTCAATCTATCAATATACGATGTGCATTTTTCAGTATATTATGTGAAACCATCCTCATATAGAGTCAAAATACCAGTATATTATGAGGAATCATCCTTATATAGCGACAACTTAGCAATATATGATGTATATAGAGTCAAAACAACACTTTATTATGTAGAATCGTCTTTATATAGAACCAACTTAACAATTGGTCAGCAGTTTTGACCTCAAGTCTTGAGATTTTTATCACGTACGCTTCAACAGTCCAATCGCAACTACTCGGCCCTTTCCGTCAATCGCAACTACTCGGCCCTTTCCGTCAGTCTTCGGATAAGGACCTCGAACACAATAGTATGAATACACAGAACGGATGCGGTATTCCGTTGTAACCTACGCTAAGAAACTAAACATGTAAACAAACAGTAATTTAATGCTGGGAGTTGTTGACAAGTTTATTTCCAATATATGTAGTAATAGTCCACCTAAAATAAGTGAATTCATAGGTACAAAAGCAAACAATACATTATTTATATTTACTTATATGGCTGTAGAAACCGAAAGTACAAAAAACCAAACCTGTTGACATTCAGTCGGATTTGTTTAAAATTGAACATCAGTGGGCATATTTAAATTACAAATTGTTGTCAGACATGTTTTCAAGAATAAGAGTACCGGAACAGACATAAGATGTTAAATATATACATTCGTTTTACATTATCTCTGTTTCTGTTTACATCTGTAAACCACGTGGTAGAACTACTTTCAATCCGTATTGTTTCCGAGGTTATTATAGATAATAGCCGAAGCAGTTCCGAATGCCCTTTCCGTCAGTCTTCGGATTATAGGGGGCAGGGGACCTAAAAATGAAAAATTTTGTATTTCAGTGTGACCAGAAACACAATTCCAAATATTTCAAAATCTGTTTCACAGGCAGATAACCAGTTGCACAGCATTATTCAATGATATATGACATACATTGAAGAAAATAATAGTTTGCATGCATAGCTCCTTCAAAAAATGACTGACAGCAATTTATATTTACCCCCACCCAGCCAAAATCACACCTAAAATATACCAATATAGGCAATCTTCATGAAGGTGCAGCATACTCCAGAATCCGCCCCATTCCTTTAAAAATATCAGTAACACGCAGTGCAAGCTATGGCATTTTCAGAAATGACAAATAAAGTGTCTGTCATACGTTTAGATTTTTCACAAAATTTATCTGAAGTTTCTTACTTGTTTGGCGCCAACTGTCAAAGCTTGATTTTTAACTTTTTCAGCTCCATTCGGAGAGTCAGAAATACATACAAAGCTACCAAAATGCTTAGTTTCGGGTAAAAACCCATAAATATATCTCATTTCCTACACACAAACAAGAAAGAATTACAATGACAGAGAAATATCAAAAGTTATCAGTACCTTCAAAACACCATGTCTGAGTTATTAAAAAATTTGACCGGGGCCATCATTCGAATATGTCCCCTGCCCCCTATAGATAATAGCCGAGGCAGTTCCGAATTTTCAACAGTCCCCGCCACGAACGGTGCATAGTGAGATAAAACCCGGTGAATTTAGTCCCACCAAGCACACGATATAATGATGTTTGCACTTCATATAAAGCAGCGGTTGTATAATAATAGATTCACATCTTATTCCAATATATCGTATTACAATTTATTAAATTCATGCATATAGATATAAAAGTAAACAGTACATTATTTGTTCCCTGCGGTCTGGAGACCGCAGGGTATTGGTACGCGTTTAACTTTTGAGGCATGGAGGAGCACGTGACCTGTTTTCGGTACATGGAGGAGCACGTGATCTGTAAACCGTATATGATTGGTTAATTGACCTTTTCGAAAACCCAGCTAAATACCGTTTGCCGGTACGTTACGGATTTACCTGTAGGGAATTAGTCCGAATTATACCTAATTGAGAACAAAAAACTATTACGTGATATTTCTAATTTTAAATAGAGATATTTTCTGCGTAAACTTGTGTGTTTACTTTATTTATTTTTTGCTCGGAATTATTCATAAAATGGGAGGCCTATTTAATCATTTTCTTAAAAAGAAATAATTGTTTTATGTTCGACCTTCTCCGGTTTTCAACGGTCACCAGTTTCCAAAGACCTTATTCTATATTGATCGATTATTGTCAACTATATTCCTGATACAAACCCCCCAAATAATGTTGAAAATAGTTAAATGAAATATCTTTATATCATTAAAATGTTCACCGCAGGAAACCATTTTACTTGTACACCTCTTATTATGGATTACAAAATGTGTACTTGTTGGTACATCAGTGGGCGCTTTCAGTTTATTTAATATTGTTTGATATATTTTCAATAATAATCTTACTAAAATATGCTTTATTTATTTATTATTTGTTTATTCTTTTGGATGTCAAGTATATGCATATATACATGTATTATGCAAAGATTACACTACATGTAAACCACGTGGTAATATTAACTCGGAGATTATTATGAATAACCGTCGATGTGTTCCGATTGTTGCTACAGTCACATTAATTATAACTGTGTGCTAGATTTTATTTGTATGACGCTTGACAACGCACAATAACCCAATCAAAATAACTAATTGCTAAAGAAATACCCGTAATAATACATTGATCAATGTGAATGGCTCAGTATTACAATTAAATGTAAAGATCGGATTACAGTGCGAAAGAGACACACGCGTTTATTTACACGGGCGACTCGAAATCGAACTATTTAACTTTTCTTAAATATTGCGGATCGGACTGGCTTCTTCTAAATGTGGAATGTTAAGAAGTAAATGAAATATCACCAAAGTTTGAAGAATATAATAATTTACATGTATTATGTAAATGTTCTAATTACATGTTTAAAGGGATACTCAGGCAAAATAATGACAAAAATATTAAACTGATCTTATGTACTCAAATCACACTAGAATGAAGTTGCAGGATGAATTTCTGTTTAAACTCCATATACATTGTATTTTGGGTTTAACTCGTAAATATATCTATTTATGTTGAAAAAAATTTAGGGGCCAATAGAATCACCGAATATTTTTAAAACAAGTCATGTGACTTGAACAAACCACAGGTATTGTGGATATTGTATGATTGAAACAAGTCTAAGACATTCATTTGACATGTTTTTAACGTTTCCAGAGTTCACTTTGATGACTATTATGAAATCCTATCTCTCTAACCTGACCCACAGGGGTCAAGTTAAGAAACCACCATTTTATTCCTTATATGGAGAAAACAATTGTTCCTTTGACTGTCTAATGTATTCATTTTGAGGGCATTTACAGAATAATGAATGAAAAATTCAAAACTAAGAAATGAAAATTTTGCCTGTGTCTCCCTTTAAAGAAAAATCAAAATATTAATTACGCTAGTGTGTCTCAAGCAAAAAAGTATCAACCCGAAGCCTTCTCTGAAAAGTCGCCATATGACCTATACTATGCTGGTGTGATGTAAAATTCAAACAAAAATAAAAATAATCTTTAGATGACATAGATTGTATTATTTACAAATTATTGACAAAAGACTGTAGTCGGAATATTGGACAATTTTTCTAATCAATAAGGATCAATTAAAACCTTATTGTTAATTCACTGAGATAGGACACCGTGAAAATAAGCCTAGTGTACACAATATTTATACAATGTATCCATGGGTTAGTCATGGGTGAATGATCAGATGGTAATGCAAAACCATCATGAATTTTGTAAATTTCTTAAGTTTATATAGAAATTCAAAAGAAGGCTTATAACTGTCCAAACATCTTGAAATGAATGGGGTAATCCTGTTTACTTTTATTCACACACATTATTTTGAGAGAAATAACAGTTTATACAGTTAACCCTTTCCATGCTTTTTATCTTAAACTGAAATGTCCATCTTTCAATCTGAACAAAATCATTATTAATGTAAAGGGAACATTACAAATGAGCCGCGTCATGACAAAACCAACATAATGGCTCTGCGACCAGCATGGATCCAGACCAGCCTGCGCATCCGCGCAGTCTGATCAGGATCCATGCTGTTCGCTTACAGACCCTATAACAAGTAAGAAAACTGATAGCGAACCATGCTGGTCGCAAAGCCATTTTGTTGGTTTTGTCGTGACACGGCTCAAATATATGCTGTCTTGAGACTCTGATCATAAGGTACTGATCGTATGGGTAGATTCAGTTTAAAGGCTCATTGTTGACTCGTCGACTACTAATTGGCACGCGATTTATCAACCTTGTATATTAAGGTTCAGCTTTTAACTGGCCAGTGTCAAATTTATAAGCTATAGACAATCTTAAAATTTTGTACAGAATATTTGAGCTTCAAAAGTTGTATCTTGGTTTATTATTAAGTTTCAGTCGCTAATAGATTGCTTCTGCTATTTAGTTGAATTGACTTATGAATAAGCCTGTTCAGAAATAAGTAAATGCATTTTTATCAAGCATATTATATATAACCTTAACTGAAATTGTTAATAACAGAGACATTTTTCATTATTACTATGAAATAACTTATTCTTATTTCAACAAATACCAATGCCGAGATAAAAACTCTCTTATTTCATTGTATATAATTCAAACGTCAATTTATATGAATGTATTTTAACAAAAACTTCGTAAAAATAATATAAGAGCAAAGACGCATATATATAGTGCTGTTATGATAAGTAAAATGCAATGGCAACGTACGGGGTAATCGATAATTTAGCAAATTTCACCAATCATCTGAACAATAGTGTTAATGGACCTTTCCGGTTTTTCGTAGCGGAACATTTAGCCACACCTTTTCCATTCATTGCTAGGTTAACTGCTCACACACAATATCACAAACAATGCACGTGTTCTTTTGTGCAAACCAGGTCAACCAGTGACTATGTATTATCTCAGTGTAGCCATTGCCAATTTACATAAAACTGTAAACACTGGAAAGGTCCAAACGGCTGATTATGTATCATAAATACATGTTCTCAACTTTTTACGCAAAGACCAAAATAAATATACATGTACTTGAATACTTTAAAATAGCTCGCGGCTGTTATTATATAGAATAAGTCCTATTAAGAAAAGAAAAGAAAAACGCCAGTCCGGATTCCCACTCTAAATAGAATAAAAAAAAATTGTCCGAAAGCCGCCCTATTAAGTATTAGCACATTGTTTATTTGGCTCTATGGATTGCATTTAAACACAGAGCCCTGTCTATGAGGCATTATAAATTCGTTATTAATTGTGTGGTTATATGATCGCGAATAAACAGCGTTAACATAGACTTACTTTTTATACATACACATAACATTTTAGTGTAATCGTAAACGATTTTGAAGCAGTATGATCACCTCAGGCACACTTTCCTAAACAATAAAAACTTATAAAATATAAGAATGACATGAACATGAACATCACTCTTCTGAATGAAAACGAAATTATTCAAAACGAATGAAAATGTATTCGTCATACATTATGTACAATATACGCCGTGTAGGATGGTCTTGAATTCTCTTCGTAGCACCGCGGTACTTAATTCGCTCGAAAATTGTAATTATTTTACTGGTATTAACTGTAAAAGCTCCAGATCTACAACAAATCTAGGTTAGTCGGACGTATTCATATAGCCATATCTTTCCGCGAAAAATGCTGCCTTTGTAAATTGAATACCCATTATGTGTTAGCATAGCCAGAAAATATCAATTTTCAAGGATCTTCTTTGTTTAAATTTGTTAACGCTTCTAAATATTTTATTCAAATCACCCAAATTTCATATTTCAGTGTTGAACCCTTTGTTTACTTCAGACTAGCAAAACAGAAAACGGTATAAAGAAAATGTATATTTTAACCAAAATTGGTATGGATATGATATGATTGTCAATGTATTTGTGTTTCTTTCTTTCTTTCCTTTATAAGGAAAATACATAAAAAAACAAAAGATAAAAATACAACTAATATAGAATATGTACTCTTTCGCTACACCAGACTTTTAATTCAAGACATTTTCCTTCTATATATTAATTATATGGTATTTGTGTCTGTAGCAGTGACATATAAGGATCATTCCTCTGTCGTCCGTCTGTCCGTCAGCCCATCGCCAAAACGTGTCAGGACTACTCCTTAAAACTGCTCAGGTGCATTTATATAAAAAACTTTATAGGAATGACCAGTGTCAAATCTAGTTGTGTATATCGTAGGCATTTACCAGTTCGATGATTTTTGTTACAGTTATGGCCCTTTAATATTTTTTTTTAAAAGACTTTGTCTGGACTATTTTTTCTTAATTTGAAATGAACTGTACAGAAATGATCGGTACCTCAAGTACTTGCGTATATAACGCTGATATTCAAGTCGAATAATTTATGGATGATTTATGGCCCTTGAATAAAAACGCGTTTGGGCCCGTTAATGGTGTTTGTGTCGTGTGATACACAGTAGTTGATGCATGCTACAATAGATACCCTCTTCGTCGCCTGTCTATCTGTCCGTCTGTCTGTCTGGCCATCACAAAACTTTGATTTTATCATAGCTATAACCCTTTTACTATTTTCATGTTTTAAAGTTTTATTCGGACTTCTTCTCTTATACTACTAATGCAATTTGAGTAAAAACTTTGACAGGACTGGCCGGTACCTCGAACTTGTGCGAATTTTACAGGATTTGCGATTAAAAGCTTTTTTGGCTGAATTATGGCCCTTGAATAAAAAAGTTTACGCCTGTAAATGATTTTTGTGTCTCCTGCAAACTGTTATTTGCTATTATTTTGCGATACATGTGATCACTGATTTACTCGTTTATAAGAAATCATGCGATACATTGGATCATTGATTTTCTTGTTATAAGCAAAGTCTTTTAGGGTCTATGTAACAATGTTAAAGGAGCATGCCTCAAGATTCATGCTAATTTTCGTGAAAGATTGAAAAAAAAAGTTTAAACACTAACATATTGTGAAATAAACGAAAAATAGAAATTTACACATTGCAAATGACAATAAGTTACAATCCACGTAAACTACCAATAATTACCAGTTCAAATTAAGGAATATTTGGTGATATATGTATATACTGCAAATTCAGTCATTAATCGCACATAACATGTACATTATTACTTGAATCTTGATTCTTATTTCTTACTTTAAAATCATCGTACATTTGTTCTCAAATTTTTTTTTAAATTAGTTTGGCTCATCTGGAAGCATGCAACTTTACGGCTTAGAATTACCATTTTAAAGCCATATTCTTAAGGTCTTGGGATAAATGTCGATTTTCATTACAATTTTCGTCACTTTTCTTTTGATGACAAAGGATGACAATGATATTTTGACAATTATTGCCATGCGCCTGAGGAATGAGGAAAATTACTGTACATGCCTATACACGTAGTCGTGCTAGATCGCCATTTATAGCTAAAAACATCCATTGTTATACAGTATCCAAACAAAGCGTTTCCAATACTTTCTGTTTACGATAATCGGAACTTGAAAAGTGATCTAACGTAACATAATGCCGTACTATTATTTACGTAGGAGCGTATATTGATCAGTTTCAATAGGTCCGACTTTGGCCTTGAAAATACAACAGATTGCTAATTGGAACAGAACATAATTTAATTTCAGACTTAAGAAAATTGTTGTTCGTCGTGTAACAATAAAAAAGAATGAAAATGTTACAACATACAAAATTTGCATGGCATATTTTACCTTTCATATAAATAACCATTAACCTAATGTCTTAATGAACTTATCTATAGCTAATACTAAAGACCGGTGGGGACCGGTTTCAACTTCATGAATTCACGATTTCAAATTCACGAATTCACGATTTTAACTCCATGAATTCACGACTTCAACTTCATGAACTCACGGTAGTTGCAATAGCTTCCACATTTGGAGTTGTACATTATCACGTTTGGGGATATTAAAATAACAATTTGAAATTGTTTTTACGTAAAAGTATAAAACATGGCCAAATTGAACGGACATACAGTCTAGCCTGACTCTGCAATGGTAGCAAAGGCGTAGGAATATAATCATGAATGCCGATAGGCCCAAGTGATTAATTACAAGGTATTTGAATGAATAAGCAGTGCATTATTATACTATAAAGCAAGATTTTTTTATCTTTCTGTTCTAACTACATTGAGCGTAGAAGACATGTGGTTTATTGACGCCTTACTGACGTCATGACATGTACGCATCCTACTTTTGCATATATCGTGTAATAATTGCCTTGATTGTCTGTTTGGTGAAGCGTGTTAGAATCTGTGAAAATTAATCAATTGTTATAACGATTTTTAACATGTTATATGGCACAGTATAAACTGTAGTAAGTTTATATGGTCTGAGCCGTTTAGCAAGGGTTAAATAGTACAAATGCTTACAAAACCGTTTTCATATACATGACCATATAAACGTTTTAACATCTCGATAAACTAATTAATACGTGTATATGTACATGTACGTGTATAGAATATTAAAATTGTGTAATATAGCACGTGGAGCACAAGCAGAAAAGTATTACTGAAATGTGTACCCTTTGAAACAGTTCCACTGCGTATCATTACTACATTTGAGCCGTGTCATGACAAAACCAACATAGTGGGTTTAAGACCACCATGGATCCAGTCCAGCCGCGTCACGACAAAACCAGCATAGTGCGTTTGCGACCACCATGGATCCAGACCAGCCTGCGCATCCGCGCATCCATGCTGTTCGCTTACAAACCCTATTACAAGTAGAGAAACTGATAGCGCACAGCATGGATCCTGATCAGACTGCGCGGATGCGCAGGCTGGTCTGAAAACCATGGTGGTCGCAAACGCACTATGTTGGTTTTGTCGTGACGCGGCACATTTGTATATGTACGTAGTTGTCCGTCATTATAAGTATTCTTTAACAATGACTGATAACTTCCATTTTAGACATAAAGTGGACATTCATTACAATAGACCGTATTCCTTAAAGGGCACATAATAATAATGATAACAATAATAATAATAATAATAATAATAATAATAATAGTAATAGTAATAATAATAATAATAATTATAACTACATTTTAAATATAAATGTATGAATTCCCTTTGTATATTTTTAGATTTATTGTACTATTATAGGACCTTGAATAAAAGCATCAAAGCAAATATTATATATAGATGACGTCACAACATAACAATTTTTCCACTTTGAAAATGTGTCACTTGATGGATGTCATGTGTATTTAAAGTTCTTGCAATAACAGAAAGGTTTCAAAAAGGAATCTTCAACACAATATGATTGATTACCATATCTATCTAATCGGAACGGTTCTTCAATCATCGTCATTTCGTCCTTGATCCCTTTCGGGCCAAATTCCGCATAGTCTACAGTTCCTTCAAATAAAGCGTTTCCATGATTCGTATGAAACAAAATGAAATAACGACCAGTCTGGTCTTGTTTTGTATTAAAATTTGATAGTAATTTATTAAGTATTCCTTTAGGAGCATTTGGTATTCGACCAAAGGTGTCCTTATCACTCATTGAGTACGTAACTGAAGCTTCTGTCACATTATGAAGAGAGAGGATATCACATTCACTTTGATATTTTGATAAAATATTATTTATTTCGTTGACAAGAAACTTGGCTAAAGAATAAATAAATCCATTGTTGATGGAAACAGGCACTTTATCATCGCACATGCAATACCTTTTTTCTATACCGGCGTCAAGACATGTTCTTTCACGAGGTATCTCATAGAATATATTCCTTCTAATGATATTACCGATCATGGTTGTGTTCTTTTGTTTGGTGAAGGCAACATCATGAACTAAATCGAATGTGGTTTGATATATATCATAAACAGAGAGAAGTCGTTTGGTGTTCTTTAACATTGTTTCGTGTATCCAACTGTATTTTCTTTTCAAATATTCAGGTACGTGTATCATAAGCCATGGTTTGTTACTTTCGGCCCTGCCAACATGGGTCAGCGAAGGTCCGCCACCTCGATATCCATGGTCGCTTAACAGAATCAAAATGGTGTTCTTTGTTTGGTTTTCATATTTCAACCATTTAAGAAAACCCAACAATCGGTTATCCTCATGACGTAATGTGGTGAATGAAGAATGACTAGCTTGGTTATTCCATATAAATGCATATTTTCGTTTGTTTTGGTATTTCACTAAAAATCCTTTCAAGTATTCTATTTCTAATTCTAAGTAGTTATTCACACCATAACAAAATTGAGATGCTTTCCGCAAGTTCTCGATGATTTTTGGCACAAACTTGTCCATTCCGAGACCAAATGGACGGAAATAGAAGTCTGTTGGTTGATCCTTAAATCCACTTTTTCCAGTTCCTGAAAAGACCGCAATGTTGTTCCCGTCTTCTGCAAAAAACGTGGCAATCTGTTTTTTAACAATGTTTTCATTCCATATGATAGGCAAAGAATCTGCATACTTACGCAAATGAAGCACAAATGGAAAATTTCTGTTAGACTGACCAGTTAATAAAGGAAATACATTTGGACCTGTGTTTTCACCAACTTTACTGTAACCTTCAAAATCGTAGGCATGGAATTCTTCTAACAGAAACTTATAAGACTTTGGGAGATTGCGTATAGCATGCGAACGCGAAATAGAATCCATTCCAACTATGATCACACTGAGCTTATTTTCGCTCTCATCTTCAACATCGTCTGCCATTTTAGCATCATTATTCCAGGCAGGATTAAAGTGTAAATAATCATAAAACTCATTATCATTCACATCAACACAGCGCACGCGAAACACGTGACTTTTAATGAAAATTGGGGTCACAAATTTAACCTCATCTTCAAATATAACATCTTTATCTCCACCATTTCTTTTTAAGTTACTGTAAAAACATTTCACAAATCTTGTGTCTATATGATATTTTTCCATCACCGTCTCATTAAATTGTAGAAATCCTTTGTCAACAAACATTAGCTGCTTTCGTTTTGAACAATTATTTGGTGGCGTAATTTCTTCTATATATCGCTTTAACGATTGATCCCACGGGTTAAGCGTCACCAATTTGCACGGCTTCATTTCTAATTTCGATAATCCATGTATATACGTATATTCGGTGAAATAAACCAAAAAACACACAAAGCAAACGGTCAAGGCAATTCCGAAACTCTTTTTAGTTTTAGAGATTTTCGGTAGTTTTAAACACATTCCCATTTGTCGTTTCTCAAATAACAAATACCTGGTGCTGAAATATTTATACACAACTAACATACACGATACCGTTTATATATCGTATCCGTGTGCTAAATTTTAACTGCCTGTGTAGCTGAAATTAGTCGCATTGTATTGGTATAAATAGAACGTAGTCACAGTAAATATTAAAAACTTGGTCAAATTTAAGGGTTCACTTGTCGTGGGTTGACATGTGACAACATATAATATTACCCATCCTACCCTGTTGTATTATTTACAAAAAATATTAGTTTCAGTATTTGCCGTAACTTGAGATTTACATTTTTATTTATTTTCTTCAGCTTTGTACAAAATGCGTATTATATGCATGTATATATGTGACATTATTTGTAGAAGTAATTATTGACTCTGAAAAATCAAATTATGTTTTATTGCCATTCATTCTTCAAATATTAAGGTATTATTATTATTATTCTCCGCTGTAGTGGAAGAGAATTCGGTCACAGTAACAGTAACTCGTACAATATGTTAATATATAATCTCCACGCAGTAACCTCCCCTTCTTTTGTCGTAATACTTATAATCCGGAAGTACAAAACATTTATTCGGATTTGGATATAATCGTATTTAAGTTAGCATCCTTAAAATTCCCTAAATATAATTAAAATCAGCTCCTAAATCACGCTACGCATAAGGATCTAACATTCACTGGCTGTCTGATATTGTTCTTTTTCAATTTATGTAACCATTTGGATAATATATAAGTTAGGTTATTACATTATATGATACCAATTCTTCAATGTATGGTACCAAAGTAGCCATATATGGAACCAGATGTCCTGATATGAAACCGAATTATAAATATATTAATTCATTTTTACAATATATGAAACCAATTTATCAATGTATGGAACCAAAGTAGCAATATATGACTTGATTATCACTTTATATGATACCAGTTCTTCAATATATGGTACCAAAGAAGCCATATATGGAACGAGATGCCCTTATATGAACCGAATTATCAATATATTATGTCATTTTTACAAAATATGAAACCATTTTATTAATGTATGGAACCAAAGTAGCAGTATATAAGTTGATGTTACATTCTACGATAGCAATTTTCATTATATGGAACCAAAATAGCCTATTTCAAGTCAACATGTCAAAGGCCGAGGTCACTGGGTTCTGTTATTAATTACAATGCATACACTTTTTCATGAAATCAATTATTATTTGACTGGTTTATTTTTAAACTTTGTGAGTAGATTAACCTTGATGTGTCCTACTGGCCATGCCTATTTTTGATCAAATATAAAGGTCGAGATGAACTTATTATATTTTCTGATCGGAGATCAGTAAATACAAAGCGGACATTCAATCCCTGACACAGAAGTTTCACGACAAACCTAACAACAAGTAGTTCTCAAAAAAGCTAAAAACTAGCGATTTAAAAGAAAGAATTATATTTTTATTTTGTTACAAGTATCCAACAAATTACAATGCATTCAAAGTTTAAAAGTAGCGTTAAGTTATAGAATTGTCAATAAATGCACAATCACAAATTACGCGGATGAATATGATTTTCATCAATGAAAATGCTATTTTTAGCGATGTCGATTACCGAATACTACACAAATAAATCTGACTGCCGAGTAGTGGAATATATAGATTCTACATGTCGGACTGTTTGGGCGAGAA
Source organism: Ruditapes philippinarum (assembly GCF_026571515.1). Taxonomy (NCBI): domain Eukaryota; kingdom Metazoa; phylum Mollusca; class Bivalvia; order Venerida; family Veneridae; genus Ruditapes; species Ruditapes philippinarum. The sequence goes on from NW_026852834.1 coordinate 75,628, forward strand.
GATTTTCGCTAAATTATTTACTTCAATTTTAAACAGTAGGTTTATCCTGAATAAAATACCTCAAAATTAATAAGGATTACAAACCCGAAATGCAATGGAAATTCTAAATTTAGAATCACTTGATTTTATTCAAGCAATGTCTGTATAACTTCTTCGTGGTGCAGGGATTAAGCGCTCGTTTCGTGTGTGAGATATCTGCAGTTCAAATCCCAGTCGAGGCAACTTTTTTTAATTCTTTTTTAAGTGTCTTTGTTAAAGAAGTAGTTAGATATGCAAGGATAAAGTGTGGCTGTCATAAAAATGAACATAAATTATTTTTTGATGCAACTCTAGTTATGCAAAATTCCGTATGTATCAAACTCTGGTGCCTTGCAAGATGAATTATTGTAATTAAAAATAAACCTATACAGGAAAATACATACGGATATACAGTACGATTTAGATTACAAAGATCAGAAAATACCACAGAGCTTGCAGCCCTTTGATTTTTTAATGGTCAGTACGACCCAGTAGCTTAAATTATGATATACAACTCGTACATATATAACGATAAGTTTTGCCTGCCCAGCCCATTTTAAGTGAATGTGACGTTAAATTCAAATATTTCCTTATTTAGAAAATGTGCAGTATGCAATCAGTGAAGCACGCTGGTCTTTTGACAGTTCAACAAGGAATATTGGCGCGAAACTGTAATACCGGTGCAGGGATGGAATACAGCCTTTAAAAAGGTCCCATCAATATAATGACATTTTGGTTCCATATATTGCTACTTGGTATCATATATTGAAAAACTGGTATCATATTATGTAAGAATCAACTTATATATTGCTACTTCGGTTACATACATTGATAAACTGGTTTTATATATTGTAAAATTGATTTAATATACCAGGTATTGATAATTCGGTTTCATATATGGGCATCTGGTTCCATACATGACTTACTTGGATCCATATATTGAAGATCTGGTATCATATAATGTGATAATCAACTTATATTTTGATACTTCGGCTCCAGACATTAATAAAATTGTTTCATATATTGTAAAAAGGAATTAATACATGTATATTGAAAATTCGGTTTCATATAAGGACATGTGGTTCCATACATTGCTACTTTGGTACCATATATTGAAGACCTGGTATCATATAATGTAATAATCAACTTATATATTGATTCTTTGGTTCAATAAATGGATGAAATGGTTTCATATATTGTAAAAGTGAATAAATATATTGATAATTCGGTTTCATATAAGGACCCCTGGTTCCACACATTGCTACTTTGGTTCCATATATTGAATAATTGGTATCATTTATTGTGATAATCAACTTAAATATTGATACTTCGGCTCCAGACATTGATAAAATGGTTTCATATATTGTAAAAATGAATTAATATATTGATAATTCGGTTTCATATAAGGATATCTGGTTCCATACATGACTACTTTGGTACCATATATTGAAGAATTGGAATCATTGATTGAGAAAATCAACTTACATATTGCTAACTCGGCTTCATGCACTGACGGTATATGGTTTCATATATTGTAACTGTGGATTAATATAATGGATTCCCGTTAAATAAGAAGGTGTTTTCAAGTCATATGTAGTCGAAGTGAACTTATATATTATCCAAATGGTGAAATAAGTTGAGAAAGAACAATATCAGACAGCCATGGCTTTCCATATTCATCCATATCATGGTCTTTGTTTGTTTGTTTTGGGTTTTACGTCACATCGATACAGTATAGGTCGCCATGGCTTTCCATATTCATCCATATCGTGGTCTTTGTTTGTTTGTTTTGGGTTTTACGTCACATCGACACAGTATAGGTCATATCGCGACGTTCAAGCTTTACTGGTGGAGGAAGACCTCAGGTGCCCTTCCGTGCATTATTTCAGGCACGAACGGGCACCTCAGTAGAACCACCGACGTTCCGTAAGCTAGCTGGATAGCTTCCTCACATGAAAGAATCCCTGTCGGAATTCGAACCCACAGCGGTGAGGGGCAAGTGGTTTGAAGTCAACGACCTTAACCACTCGGCCACGGACACCCCAATATCGTGGTCTTTCAAAGGCGGCCTATCATTATTTTGAAAGCGATGCGGTTTCTAATATAACAATTGGAAAACCAATACTGAGTAGGTAATTTTCACGATGACGTTATCCATATAGTTGACAGGTATTTTTTTCTGATATTTCAACATTTTTTTTCTAACAAAAAACAAAAATTTGGTTTATTTCCACGGATAACGGTATTAAAATAGTTTGATTGCGCATGTTATTCGCCTATATGACTGAAATACTGTTGGAAAAGGCGTAAAATGAAACAAACAAACAAAAAATTAAATCTTACATATAACTGTTATATAATATGAATTTCACAGGAATCTCAAATCCATTCAATGAGTCACAATCATGATTGTTCAATGAAAAAAGAACTAAATTTCATTTTAACAGTTGAAATTTAATAATTTAAACTGAGCTGTACTATATTTTATATATTGCAAAACAGGAATTCATCATGATATTTTCATTTCTCATAAATTTACATGTTAACAAACGAAATGTCAGCAGCCCTCTGTTAGGATGTTATACATATTCTAGAAGGTGTACAGACATAATCCCCTTCGGACAAAATTCCCTTTCGCATACCCGGACAAAATCCCCCTCATGGGCGGACATTATCCCCTTCATGTGTTTGCACGGCTGGACAAAATCCCCTTACCTACCCAGACAAAATCCCCTTGTTTCATAGGTTTCTAATGTATTATTATGCTCTATAAAAATTGATTTTGTCTGACATTCATTTTAGAATGGTAAGGAAACAGATTGAACAAAAATATTCATTTAAAGGCATTTATTTAAGTAACTTATGGTACATTATGCATTTAGAAAATTGTTAATAGTCTTCTTCTACCTTATATACAATCTTGAATAACTAATACATTTAAACTCGGACACTCCAACTTGTTAAAATCTTGCAAAATAACTGTGATGATAAACCATTTTGTTGAACATGAAAATACAAAATCTACAATGTACTGCTCCGCAAGTTTAAATTATTGCTCCGCGCCCACAGGCGCGTAGCTATTTGTGTTTACTTTTTTTTTTGTCCATGGGCCCGGATTTGATCAATAAATCCTTTCGATTTACAGCTAAAAGTAAATCCGCATTCAAGAACTCCTTTCGATTTCTATATTGTTTTCCCCGTCGGTGATTCGCAGCATGTCATATAAATGAATGAGAACCGGAAAGCAGTTCTGCTGTACATGAATTCGATAGCTATAAATGTTCTGATTTTTGACACTTAGGTTATAAATTTGTTATTTCCCTTTTTTAGTAGTACATGAAATTATAATTTGTTACATTTTGAATTACATTTACACGCAGCAAGTATACTATTAGTAATTGAATTTGTCAATATAAAGAATATTTCAGGCATAAGACTTTAACAATTTTGCTTTTGATAATTATTTTTAATTTATATTTATGAAATTAAATGTTTAATAATAACATGTTGATATATTGGTTGTTTTGAAATTTATATATTCATATAGCATACCACTTTGTGAAAAAGAAAAAAATTAAGGTTATGACTGGTGACATGTTTGGGGGTCCGTACTCGACAGCGAAAGCTGCATTTTGTGGCCTTACGAGCTGATGGACCCTCATTAAGCATAGGCTATAGATAGATATTATGATAACAACAGAAACTTTGATCTGAAGTGTAATGTTTTTTTTGAATGGTTTTAAAGCAATTCAACAAAAATATATATTGATCTCCCAATAAATTAATTAACAATTGTTTTTTTTTATATATTACCAATGTCAAATAGCTTTCATATCTTTGTCTCGCACGAACATGATGTTAGTGAATTTCCTCATACCTGCCTAAAATTCAGGTAACAGTCTTCTATTATATTGATAAATACTGTATCACCATGTAACGCGTGTATAACAAACAAAAAAATTCCTGAATTTGGTCTTTTATAATTCATCCCATTTTTTCATTCAAGAGTGTGTTCTACTTTCAGTATTGAAAGAAACCATTTTTTTTTAAATTTGACATGAAAAAATGCATGTAATATTACTATATTATAGTATTAGTCCCTTTTGTTACTATTTGTATATTTGTTACAATTATAATAATAAAAAAAAACAACAGACTTTGATATTTTTATCATCTTATGTTACTGACTACAGTAGTGACACAAACAGAACACAGTACAGTCATGTCACATAACATTTACAAGTCTTGTAAGTCTTGTTTGTATTCAATGGAATTACTTTCCTTACCAGGTAGGCATCAGTGAAAGCATTTTTATATTAAATATCTTTCCCCTCTTTTTAATTATGGACAGTGCATAAGATAAGTATAATTATGCAAAAAATGGTTTACAAAACATTCGGAAAAAATCTACAATAGTACTTAATCTGAATATAACATGACCTGTGCGTAGGAATGATTTTGTAAGGTATCTGTAATGAGCACATTTTTTTTTGCGCGGAGCTTCTCAATTGCTGCATTGCAGCAACATTTGTACTTGTAATGTAAGTTATTCAAAATTGTATATAATGTAGAGGAAGAATGTTAACAAATAAGTAACGATTCGCCACAATAACGATTCACCACATAAGGATTTGCAGCAATGAAATAATGATTTGCCACAGTTAAACAACGATTTGTCACAATATTATTATGATATGGAACGCCTGGACTGTCTTATGTGTAGAATGACTGATATACATGGTTAAATGCCATTCTGTTGAGTCCGAGATATAATATGCTGGGTCAAAATCCCAATATACTGGGTGGAAATCCAAATGCGCTCAGTTATTGAAGTGTAATGTTGTGTGCTGATTACATTTTATTCAGTCAAGTCAATGTATTGTCGGGTGCATTAGTCGTTCTGTTCAGTTCTTAAATCAAACAGGCATGTGGTAACACAATTATGTTGAGCTAAAAAGATATGTTGTAGGGTGTGACAGTTGTTATGTTCGGTTAAAATAGCTCTTCTCATCATGTTCAACCATGAAAATCAACAGTTGAGTGGTACTATCATTTCGTTTGGCTGAGGCAGTGTATTATTGGGTGATACTTTTATTATTTTCAGTTGCAATGACATGCTGTTGGGTGCTTTATTCAGACTGTTCAGTCGTGAAATAGAACTCTTGAATAGTACTATCATTATGTTCAGTTCAGATGATATACTGTTCGGTGCAGAGGTCATTCTGTTGAGTAGTGAACACAAAATGTTGTGTGATACCGTTATTATGTTCAGTTCAGATGATATACTGTTTGGTGCAGAGGTCATTATGTTCAGTAGTGAACACAAAATGTTGTGTGATACCGTTATTATGTTCAGTTCAGATGATATACTGTTCGGTGCAGAGGTCATTATATTCAGTAGTGAACACAAACTGTTGTGTGATACCGTCATTATGTTCAGTTCAGATGATATACTGTTCGGTGCAGAGGTCATTTTGTTCAGTTCAGATGATGTACTGTTCGGTACAGAGGTCATTATGTTCAGTAGTGAAGACAAACTGTTGTGTGATACCGTCATTATGTTAAGTTGAGATGATATACTGTTCGGTGCAGAAGTCATTATGTTCAGTAGTGAACACAAACTGTTGTGTGATACCGTCATTATGTTCAATTCAGATGATATATACTGTTCGGTGCAGAAGTCATTATGTTCAGTAGTGAACACAAACTGTTGTGTGATACTATCATTATGTTCAGTTCAGATGATATCCTGTATGGTGCAGAGGTCATTATGTTCAGTAGTGAAGACAAACTGTGGTGTGATACCGTCATTATGTTCAGTTCAGATGATATACTGTTCGGTGCACAAGTCATTTGACAATGCGCTGAGTGGTCAAACAATTATGTTGGTTTCATTCGGATATCTTCGCGCTAAACAAGATGGCGGGCGGGGGCACCTAATATCCATAGGTCACGTCGAGGCTTATGACCACTAAATTGCCAAAACAATTTTCTTCCCCGTAAATACCATCGGGAGCTTAAAAACGTTATTTCCATAAATTGGACAGATCGTATGGCATATTTAATACCCAATGGGTATTTTATCAAGTTAATTTATGACTGTACTATACTTTTACAGTCATAATGGGCACAGTTTATAAACTTAAAATATGGGTAAGGGTAGCCTGTTCAAGTCACACATGACCACCGTAAATAAAACTTGAAATATATGTGTTGGTAACTTTTTAGACTCACAAGTCGACATATCAAACGAAATTTAAAATATGAAACATAATATACAAGTAAGGCAAACCTATTTGAGACACACACGGCCACAGTATATGAACGTTAAATATAAGTATGGAAACCCCATTTGAGACATACATGACCACAGTAAATGGAACATTATATATAAGTAAGGGTAGCCTAATAAAGTCAAACATGGCCAAGTATAAAGAAAACTCTATATAAGTACAAATACAAATAATACAAATAACAGACATTTATATAAAATGTTCCATATACTTTAGTCATATGTGACTCATATAGATTTCCCTTACTTAAAGGAACTCAACTGAGGTTTATAAGCCTAGAAACATGAAGTTTCATTTTTTCACATAGATAAACATGAGCACTTAAAACATAAATATTAATAAAATATAACCAAGAAATATAGAAGAAATACATTGAAAATCATATGTTTGTGCTATTCTCAGTCCGATTTGAGTGAAAAGCGGTTAAACGCTTTTCAATTTTGGGTCATTTTTCACTATTATAATAATTATTCTGGAAAAACTGAGCAAGCTTATGATCTATAATTGTGCACATAAGTTATTAGTATAGATCTACATCAAATGGAGTAATAATCTCAAAAAATTATTTCCAGTCCCATCATGTCAAAAAACCTCAGTGGAGTCCCTTTAAACATAATGTTCCATATATTTTGGCCTAGTGTGACTCAATAAGGTTATCCTTACTTATATAGAATGTTCTTTATATTGTGGGTATGTGTGACTTTATTGCGCTATCCTTACTTATATTTAATGTTCCATATACTGGCCATGTGTGACTCAAATAGGTTTCCCTTACTTAGATAAATTATGTTCCATTTATTGTGGTTATGTGTGACTCAAATGGGTGACCAACACATATATTTTAAGTTGCATATGCTGTGGCCATATTCGACTTTAATAGGCTACACTTACTTATATGCTCCATATACTGTGGCCATGTGTGATTCAAATAGGGTTCCCATACTTGTATATGATGTTTTATATTTTAAATTTCGTTTGCTGTGTCCATTTGTGACTCTTATAGGTTATCAAACAGATCAATCTTAAGTTTTATTTACAGTGGTCATATGTGACTTTAACAGGCTACCCTTACCCATATTTTAAGTTTTTTATACTGTACCCATTATGATTAACTAAATAAAATACCCATTGGGTATTTAAAAGTCCAATTAACGTTCTTAAGCCCCCGATGATATTTACGGGGAAGAAAATTGTTTTGGCAATTTAGTGGTCATTAGCCTCGACGTGACCTATGGAAATTAGTCGCTCCCATCTTTTGCCCGAAAATATCCGAATGAACCCAACATAATTGTGGTATCACACAACAGTTTGTGTTCACTATTGAACATAATGACCTCTGCACCGAACTGTATATCATCTGAACTGAACATAATGATAGTACCAAAAAACCACTGAACATAACGACCTTTGCACTGAACAACGCATTGACTTGACTGAAGAAGATATAATCAGCACACAAGATAATGATAGTACCATTTAAGATAATGATTGTACCATTTAACAGTTCTATTTCACGACTGAACAGAAGTAATAAAGCACCCAACAGCATGTCATTGCAACTGAAAATAATAAAAGTATCACCCAATAATACACTGCCTCAGCCAAACAAAATGATAGTACCACTCAACTGTTTATTTTCATGGTTGAACATGATGAGAAGAGCACCAAACAATATATCATTATAACCGAACATAATAACTGTAACACCCTACAACATATCTTTTTAACTCAACATAATTGTGTTACAACAAGCCTGTTTGTTTTAAGAACTGAACAGAACGACTAATGCACCCGACAATACATTGACTTGACTGAATAAAATACAGTCAGCACACAACATAGTACTTCAATAACTGAGCACATTAGGATTTCCACCCAGCATTTTGTATCTCGGACTCAACAGAAAGACATTTAACCAGGTATATCATTTATTCTTAACATAAGACAGTCCAGGCGTTCCATATTATGACCATAATTTTCTTAGCTTGACTGGTCTTTAAGTTCAATTAAATCAGCATTTTTGAAAATAATTTGACAATGACAATGATCATGTTTCTTAATATTAGTAATATGAAGTTATGGCCACCAGCGGGAATTTTCAATTTTTCTAAGTAACAGGAGTACGAGAAAATTACTACATGTTGAAATTGATATTGAATTAAACCTATACATGTACATTTGTTTTAGGTCTTGTCCATAATACAATATCTTTTCGTGACCTAGATCTTAAGTTATATATTTTGTTGTCGGATAAAGTCATCAGTTCTGTCATAAGTCGGTGCCATGTTATTTAAAGTTTTAAAAACAAGCACCGCCGTGTGGTATTTACATCTGTCAAGGAACGGTAACCAGTTAAGAGTTTCGAATAGATTTATTGACGGAGATCTTTGTGGTTGCTGTAAAATGATTTTAGAAATTCGTTTTTGTAATTTACAAACATTATTTATGTAGTTTGTGTTTCCTTTACCCCATATAATACAACAATAGTCCATAATGGGCAATATATATGCATTGTAAAACAATAATTTCATATCAAAGTGCAAAAAATACGATATTTTTTTCAATAAGGCAATTTTTCCGTTAAGTTTTTTACAAACAAAGTATTTCATGGTCAACCAAATCAAAGGCTTTCTTTAAGTCTAAGAATACAGTCCCGATAATTTTTCCACTGTCAACATCTTTTAACCAAGTATCTATTAAACTTAAAAGGTGGAATTGTTCACCATCATTGTAAACGGAAACCACATCATAAATGAAAGTTATCCATAAAATCGACAACATTGTAACATTAATGCAACTGTTGGTTTTTTTTGTTGTTGTTTTTTTGTTGTTGTTCTTTTTTGTTTTGTTTTTTTTACAAAATTTGCATTAATTTTTTTTTTCAACCGAAGCACGTGTAAAATTCTTTGTTATGGACATAGGAACACGGCAAGGCCAATGAAATAAACGCTCTGAAAACCGTTAATGAAAATTATCACACATGTATTAACCGAGATATATTTACATGTACTTGTTCACCATTAAGATATGAACCAATCACAAAATGAATATTATGTCAATTCTTGGTTGAGCCCCTTTTCAAAATTTTAGCTTTTTCAAAAGGTACAATTATGTCAAACTTTGTAAAATGGATTTTCACTGTACATATTGCGGACAACTAATCAGATGATATAAATAAAATAGATGGTGTAAAGCTATCAATCAATAATCGATATGAGCTCGATATTTGAATATATTGGTAAGATTTTAAAATCTCATAAAAAAAAATCTTCATATAATCTACAATTGAAATTGAATATGTTATCCTGAAAAGACAAGGCAAAATATGCCTAAAAATGGAGCTCTAGTCGAATGCTGGAATTTATGCGCATGATGAGATGTCGGTCTTTTTTTACTTCAAAAAAATCTAAGATCATCAATAAGTTGCCACACATATCTGTCTTTATCTTCCAACATATCGATGACATCCTCGATCATTTTATGCTGCTTTGCATTTTCAATCTCGTATACAGAAATCTGTTCAGTGGTCATCGTCAGATACTCTCCCCAGCGACGAATGAGCAACTCGGCTGTATATTGTATCAACGTGTTTAATTCCCTCTCAACTTCTGCACATCGGTTTACCGTTTTCCATTCATTTTTACTGACCGATTTGATTTCATCACATTTTTTTGTCCTTTTCCCCTTTCGTTTTCTTCCCTGCTTTTTTGAACGAAACCTGGTTAGTTCTGTTAGACAATCCTTAGCTTTGTTGCTTAAAAAATCACTATCTGCTGTAGCATTCTTATTCCTCGAAACACCTGCGCCCCCTTTGAATCCTACTGTAACCACCTTTCCACTTTCACTATCAAGGTCTTGATTTTGAGTTTTATTACCTGTAGACGGTCCTGGTAATTCATCAACAAACTTCACTTTCCTGATGGTTGATTTTGTTTTTGCAGAAGATAAGTCACGTGAATCTGTATTAGTTTTTTGTATGTTTTCCTCATATGTTTGGCCATTTATTACATCCAAAGACGTCATGTTAACCATACGTTGAAATACTTGTTGAATAGAATCGGCGTTTAGAGAAGGCACATCGTCTTCATGGTAAGAGTTATCATCTGATGAGTCGTCTATTTCATGTGAACTAAAAAAAAACCAAATCATTTTATAAATGTCTGAATTGTTTCTATATGTGAGTTTAAGTTCAAACAAACGTATAAGAAGATTATCAGAATGAACATTTGTATCAAATAAATTAAAAGTTGACTTACTCGTTCTGTTTGAAATCTTTCGAAGTGTAGACATGGTCGTTGTGAATTTTGTGCAACAGTTCTGTAGCGGGAAACAATGACGCTATTTCTTCTTTTGTAAACTCTTTCAACCCCTCGTCTGAGTTTCTGTTAGCATTTTCTTTCAGTACCCGCATCTTCCTAATTCAATATTTAACCGTTAGATTTGGCGCGTTAATTGCTGTGTCAAAACAAATTATCACTACTGACGTCAATGACATGCGGACGTCGTTAATTCATGTGGAGCTATATATCGCTTTTCCGTGCTCGATTAGTAGGGATTACAGTCCTGGGTGTGGCATTTATTTTCATTTATGATTTGATTGAAGGCAATGATATATCTGACGCATAAGTCCGCAATTACTGACTCGAGGGTGTTAAGCATGATATGAAAACGTTCGAAATTAGCATGTTCATTTATCCAGAATACTTGAATTCACGTAATTATCTGCCCCCAGATATTGATGAGATTGATAAGTTTATTATTCAAATTCGACAAGGTCTCATGACTCGTGAGGATATAAAATACAACATATGTATATCACAAGACACTGTGCAAAGATAAATATGCAAACAAAATTTTAAAAATAACAACGGAGAATATTTGTACAATCAATTGCATGTTAAAATATCTTGGTAATAATAATAGCCTACTGTACATTTATAATAGTATTTAAGGTTAACATATGTATGTGGTGTATTCTATAAACTATCCTTGCTCTTCAATTTCACAAAATAACTATGTAAATTAGATCTGTTAAAAAATTCATTACAAAATAGGAATGTCCTGAGATTGTCAAAACGAAACACAAGACCGTTAACTGGTGCTTATCTACATAAGACAAGACAAGTAAATGATACCATATTTAAAATTTCATTTCAAGCAAGATGTTTCATTTTATTTAACATGAATACAACATTTTCTAGAGCTAGATGCTTTTTTAAAGATTTTATCATTATTTGGAATCGAACGTAAACCTTTACTGCTTTTTTAAAAAGCTCTTGATCCAATATTATTCTTGGTAATTCACCATTTTTGTCTTCAATCTGATTCCATTAAATACCTCGGGCTTTACAGTTCACACATTTAAGTAGAACATTTTTAAAAGGGCAAAAAAGAGGAAAATTAAAACTTGCGCAAAGCTATTCTCTTAAACTTTGCTAGATTAAAAAGAATAAAAAAACCCCAAATAGGTCTAGATGAAAAATGGATGAATTATCCAACTCTTAACCCTTTCCCTCATGAGCATATTGTGAAAAATGGCCGTTTTCACTGAAAAGCCTCCTGTTACAAGTTCAAATTGCTATGAAACTATGAAAAATGCTTCAATACTAATCAAACTTGGCACAAATGTCGACTGGACCATTGCCTTTGAAACGACATGCTCAGTCTTAAATTTCCTGTTACCATGGCAACGAGGGGACATCTCAAAATTGCCAAAAATCACTATTTTGCCTCGATTTTTTCCAACAAAATTTATTTCAAAGTGCTGCAACTTCTCAAGGGATTGAGATAGAGTCAAAGGCTTTTCAGCGTTGGTTACACGTTACCTCATGATCGACCTGGGGTCATTTATAGCCTCTCACAAGTCCAAAATTTTCTTTACGATGAGGGGGACTCCGCCCCCCTTCAAACCCCCCAAACGGCGGCGGCGCCGAAAAAGTGCTCACTTTTTAAGCAACATTTCTCAAACCCAAATAGATTTTTTTTTCACTATTTCAGGCCTAAAAAAAGGGGGGGGGGGTCGAAAGTGCGTTGTTTCGCGTATATATGAGGTGAAGGGTTAAAACTTACAAAATCAAGCATACCAACACTTTACTTTAAATTATTTTTGTTCCTTCATATTCAGTCAAAATGTTTTGCAAAGTTTAGAAAAATTATGTGTAAAAGATTTTTCTGCTATGATTCATCTGCTGATTTTTTTCTCCCAAAATGGGCATAGCATAACTCGAAGAAAATCATTTCGCATAAGCTACAATATAATGAAATATGTCACATAGAATTTCAGCAAATCTTGTATGTACCATCAAAGGTAATAAAGTAGCAAACACAATTTTGAAATAAAGCCATGGATTTTTTAGCTGCTCTTTCAAGAGAGCAAGAACGAAGTTGACCCTAATTCTGTTCATTAACTTATTTCAATTATAGATCCATATTTCTCTTTAAAAATTCATGAAAAATTTAAAGCACCATGCCTCGCTCCAGATTCATGCTTATTTTCATGAAAAGTTTGGAAATGTTTTTTGAATGTGTAATATTGTGAAGTAACCAAAAGGACGCAATTTACATATATTCTTTTATATATTCTTTTATTTCCTCCAATATTTGAAGAGCATAACATATATACATATAAAATTACAAATATTTACATGAAATGATAAAAAAAGAAAACATTTTATGATAACATAACATTAATAACAAGTAAAAAGAGGAAATTTTTTAAGACTGCACATGTCGAAAAGAAGTACAGGGTGAAAAATTAAGGAAACTTTAATGTTATACAACAGGTGTTATATTTGCTGTCATATTTTCCAAATATATCATATAAGCATGTTTCTTATAGTAACATTAGGCCTATTTACAGCATTGCCTTAGATATAATTCTAACATATACTGTGACATAATCATGATTGACACTTACAAACCACGTAAATATCTAACAGTGGTCAAAATATGCATTAATAGCCCTTACTGCGTTAGCAACTCAGTAGAAATATAGTTGTAAATACCGAAAAATCAGTCATTAATCGCACTTGATATACTGTTAAGTATTACTTGAATCTTGAAACTTCTTACTTTTCCTTTCATTTTTATACATTTTTTTTAAGTTTGATCTTATTGAACTATTTTGACTTATCTGGAGGCATGTAGCTTTAAGAAAATTCTCTCTTCCTTCTTTGCTTTTTTTTAAAATATGTATCTTTCGTGATCCCGAGCTGAAATTTGAATAATTTGAGAGATCTAGATTAGGGACTCTAATATACTACAATATTTCAAAAACACACACAGTTGTCACTTGATCCCTAGTCGCGTTCTAAGCATTATCCATTACAAAAACTGATCTAGGTTTCCTAATTATTGGTCAAACATTCTCTATAAAACTGTCATAGGTATAGATCTAAACGTTCTTTTTTTTCAAAAAGCGGACATTTTTACTGCATCGTTTTACCAGTCCATCACCACTACCATCACGTTACCTAGGTGGAAATTAAGGCGAGATGGCTTTCTCGTGATTACTCATTTGACTCATGAAACGGCATGATTGCAAAATTTTTATAAATATTATATGGTTAGATCTTTACGTATCTTTATTCTTACAGAAAAACTTGTAGTTAGAGTGAATCTTTTAGTAACTTAAAAATGTTTTACAAGAGATTTAACCCTGCTTCGTATTAGAGCTTAAATTATCAAGACCGTTGTATTTGATGACGTCATAACTATGTGACGAATTATGCCGCGAGAATCTGTATGTCAAAACAAGTGCTATCGTTAACGAACAATTCAATTCAGCCTGAAAAAAAAAATCAAAAGAAAGGACTGTTTTAGAAGCAAACTAGGTCGGCTTATTATCTCAATATGCCGAAAAGTTTTCTATTCAGTGTCAGAGATTACAGGGAAGGAAGTTACAGCGGAGGAAACGGTAAATATAAAAAATACTCTATTTTAACATTAACTTCCGGTTTATATTTGAACAAGTGCCCGTTATATATAGTAGAAAGAAATTGATCTAGTTTTTCTCAGGATTTTGGGAACATGACAAGGGTCTCAGAATTGGAAATTTTTTATTCATTTTAGATTTAGATTTTAAAATTTGGAAAACTTGCGCTGTGTTACATGTAGATCTATCAAATAAAGTACAGAAATCAAATATTTGGCTCCTTCAAGTTAGTTCAACTCCAAAAATACAGTATATTTCTCTTGAATAAGTCTACATTTCAATATTTGGAACATACAGATCTCTTGAATAAGTCTACATTTCAAAATTTGGAATACACAGTAAGCCTAATAATACATTCTGCTGTGGCATTTTGAAATAAAGATGAAGGGAGGAAAAGACGATTATTTTTAATTATTTTTTTTTAATTAGGAATTTCTTCATAAGATTGGAAAAAACGTACTTTTTGTGGATCAATATAAGTTCGATCATCAAAATTAGCAACAAAAAATAAAACAATAAAATAAAAATAATAAATAAATTAAAAAAAAATAATTGAAAAATAAATGAATAGAAAAATGAAATTGAGAGAAAAGAAACATCAGCAACCCTGAACACAGAAGTTTGTGAATACAGTAATGCAAACGACATTGATGTAGCAATAGGGCTACTGTACTGCAGTATTTGGGTAATTTTATTTGAAATTTTGTCAGTTTATAAAAGGCATTTCCTTAATATTTGAAAGGGCCATGCAGGGTAAAAATTCTTCCTAATTTATAAACTTACTGTATTGCTTTTATAAACAGAGTAGGAAGAATTATACTGTGCATGCAGTACCCTAAAAAATATGTCTTCATGGTTACAATAATTCTACCTGTGATCATTAAAACATCCTGGTTTCCTCATAGTTTATTTCCTAGCATGCTGCTGGAAAGCCTGTATTGATATGTGCATATGTGATAGTTACCCTTTGTCCCCATTTGTAGATGTCTAAACCTTGTGATGAGGGATGCCTTGCAATAAGAATTCTATTGCCTCGTCGATAATCATTATGATTTCCATTTCTTTTCTTTTTTAAGAAAATATTTCCATATAATTATTCTGTGAAAATTTTCAGAAGATTTCTGCCTTTTTAAAATGTGCACCTTTCCTCACCTGTTTTACAGCAAAAAAGATGTATTTGCCTTGCAATATGTATATACATGTGTGATTTTAATATAAGTATTCACACAGGTTTCAAATCTGTAATCACTACAGCCTACCAAAAGACCTCTTAATATTGAATTATTCTGCTCTACTACATATACATTCTTCCAATGAGCATACACATTCGGCGTGGGATGGCCATGTTGACATGGCTCTTGTTGTTATTATTATAATTATTATTATTATTATTATTATTATTATTATTATTATTATTATTATTATTATTATTATCAACAACAACGAGTAAAGTGAGGTCCCGATATGTGGTTTTAATCACAAGTCTCTTGTATGAACAAATTATTATATTTCACATTGGTGTCCAAGTATATAAAGAATTAAACAATATGTCCTCTCAATATATCCGAGACCTAGTAACCATATCTTATAATCTAATATCAATATCTCGCAGAAATTTAATTTTGTCCAGCAAACCACGTATTAATTATTTTAATGACAGTTTCAATACTATGTCATGGTCAGAATAATAAATAGAGTCTTTATTACCTCCGTTAGCGGAGAGCGGCCTGTATAGTAGTCAACATTTACACAAATATATGAATGTTAAGTATGAATAATTTCAAAATATAACCAAAAAAGTGATGACAAGACATAATTATCTCAACATTAACATATATATGTTATTTGTGTTTACGATGGTGTATTTTCATGCGTATTTTTATGTGATACCTTCTTTGAATAAAGATATTACATGTATTATCATCATGATATTTTATTATTATATCCTAATATATGAGATTACTTGCATCTAGAATAGGTGTAACCATACTATTGAATTGAGCGAAAAGTTTATTTTTTCGGAAAATAACCATATGACTTCTTAAATATGGAGATAGGAAGCATTGGACGTTGTGCTTGTGCACATTATTTATTCTGTGCTGAACTTCACGATAACCTTGGTATCAAAGTCCAATATATTTGTAACCAGGTCTAGCCTTAAAATTGTATTACTAAGCGGTACCCAATTTCTAAAAACCATAAACTCAGGTTTATTCCATCCCAGTATTTTTTTCATAAAATTATCTGCAATATTTACATACGGATGTTTAGCAAAATTATATTACGTGGAACAAACACCTTTAAAAAAGAAAAAGAAAACAGGAGAAGCATTATTTGCTGTCTATATAAAGTTGGTCCTTGTGAAAAAGAATATTTGCTCCCAAGACGATTTAAAAATGAATGCTAAGCAATTCCGACTTGATCTAAAGGTGAAAACAAGTGCGCTACCATGTTGTTTAATATCTTTTACGGAAATCACCCTTATTTCAGATATATTTAACAATAAATTTAACTTCATGCTTATTCATCTTGAAAATGCTTATGTTAATCTTTGAATAATTTCAGAATATAACAAAAATGTGATGACAACACGATCCGGATTATCCATCAAGAAAGTTTCATCAGACTCTAAACCAAGCTCAAACTCTCAACCGCAGACGTCTCAGAAAATAGAAAACGGCGGAACAAAGAGGCACCACCACCGGAAACACAAATCACTGAATCATATGTCAGTTGTTACCAGGTTTCATCTCTGTCAAAAGATCCCAGAGCTCGACCTTCCCGGAATAAATCACAAAGAATCGCTCCACCACATTGACACATATTCATGCACAGAGGTTTTTAAATTTGATGATGACGACGATACTGACGAATCTGACGAAGATGACAACGCCTTAGATGATTTTATTTTAAACATGGCAGAAAACATGAACAATAACAGAACCATGAGTGCTTGTGAAATCCTAGCAACGAAAGAGAAATGGTTGTTAAGCCGTAAAGATAAAGGATCGAGTTCGAAGGAAAGTAGCAGCTGTCCCCTATCAAGTTATTTTGCCAAAAATAGATTACCGGAAACAGTAAAAAGTTATAGCCTCCACAAAAATGATATAAACGGAAAGATCAGTAAGTATGAAAGGAAGACTGGAACAAACGGGGAAGAAGCTGTACACTGTATCACAGGAAGCGATAATGTCAACAGTGATTTTGACAGCGATGACACTTCATCTTCTGTCTGTAGCGACACTTTTTGCGACATTGATAACGCTCCTTTACTGCAGGTTTCCCAAGGCAGTACAGACCAGGAATATGAAACAAAAATATTGAAATTGAGAGATGCACAACTTAAAGTTAAGTTTATTGATGATATAAATGGACGTAAGGTTATCAAATGTACTGAGTGTGAAAAGTGTTTCACATTTATGTCCGGTTATATGACCCATTTAAGATCCCACATGAAGGCAAAGAGTACATGTTTCTTGTGCGGCAAAATATTTAGTAGGTCGTGGCTTCTGAAAGGTCATCTGCGCACGCATACTGGGGAGAAGCCGTTTGCCTGTGATCAGAAAGGTTGCAACAAGAGTTTTGCTGATAAATCTAACCTCCGTTCTCACATGATGATTCATAACGTGACGAAGAAAGATCACAGGTGTGACAAGTGTGGTCGCACGTTCGCACAGAAACGCTACCTGCATAAACATATGCAAGAAGTTTGCCGGGAAATAAGCCGCGTTGTTTCATAATTTCTCCATCAGAACAAATGGTTCTTATTATCTAACATGCAAACATGTTTAGAAATTCAACAGTTTTCGCTATTTTTTGGCTTTCTGTATGAACAAAGTACACCAATATGTGCTGAACTTCACTGCAGAAATGATTAAAAATGTGTATATCACTTATCAATTTTTTAAAGAAAGATTTTCTTTTCATATATTAAGAGATCTCATATTGAACAGACACAGATACCCGACTTATTTATCAAGTTAAATGTCTTTGAAACATTTTAGTTAATTGTCTACATAATTGTAAAAACTAACATTATTTTTTAGTACATTATCTTAAAGTTTTCAAAGAGTTCACAAATAAAAACGGCCATTTTGACCAAAGGGAGACAATACTGTAGCGGATTTTCAACAATTTAAGTTTAAACCCAAACGTGGTTATCTCAGTTACTTTGATGTATATATTTCTTACTCAACATAAATTATACCCTTATATTAAATATTGATATTGTATATGAAAATAAGTTCCTGATAAAGAAATAAAATATGTTTACCGGAAAGACTAATTGTTTTAATTTGTAGAAATAACGTGATACGCTCCTGTAAACACTCTAAATATTTAAACACGAATGGGACATTTATTACAACGATAAAAATGGTTTTCAAACAATTTTTACATATATGAAAAAATACCGTATACCATCAAGTCTCAATAAATTAAACTTGATGGTATACGGTATTTTTTATGTATGTAAAAAATGTTTGAAAACCATTTTTATCGTTGTAATAGATGTCCCATTCGTGTTTAAATATTAAATTTGTTTTGATAGAGTGTTTATAGGGGCGTATCACGTTGGGGGGGGGGGGGCAGGATCTGACCCCCAAGCGTCTGTGTTGTTGATTGGTAAGGGGGTGGGGGGCATTGGTTAAGGTTGAATATGGCCAACAAACATTGACTTGCCTACCAAATACTGCAAGGGTACAGAGATTCTTACAACAGTTATAATAAAATTTTTGTGTTTTGTTATGATTCCAAAATAGAGAGTATTTAGTCGCCGTCTTGTCCGTCCTTCTGTGCGTCCCTCCATTCATAAATCCAATGATTTATGAACTAAGAAGGATACATTTTATTGGTTTATGCGGAAAAATGCCACAAAAAGATCAAAGAAAAGGCTCATAAATAGGCCCTTCTGTCCCTCCATTCAGTCGAGAATAGCTTGAAAGTATAATTGATTGAAGTATTTGATTAAAACTTCACCTGAGGAGACGTGTTTCCAAAAAAATATTTCTACCTACTGATTTAAAAAAAAATAATATTTTTCTAAGGTTAGTAATGCTTGTCCGAAGTTAAACTAATAATTATTTCATGGAAACTTCACAGGTTATAAAATATATTAAGAGGATGTGCATTTCCAAAGAACTATAATTTCATAATCAATCACAATGAAAGTGACATGCACCGTCCGGGAATCGAAACCAGGTCACCCGTTTCACAGTTCAACGCTCTACCTATAGAGCTTACCGGACGACGTTACAAAGTTTTTTCAATTATTTCCTTTAATGATGCTTTATAAAGCATGTCCGCAGAGATTAGCGGGAGAAATTACAAAAAAATATGAGCCGTGTCACGACAAAACCAACGTAATGCGTTTGCGACCAGCATGGATCCAGACCAGCCTGCGCATCCGCGCAGTCTGATCAGGATCCATGCTGTTCGCTATCAGTTTCTCTACTTGTAATAGAGTTGGTAAGCGAACAGCATTGATCCTGGTCAGACTGCGCGGAGGCGCAGGCTGGTCTGGATCCATGCTGGTCGCAAACGCATTACGTTGGTTTTGTCGTGACGCGGCTCATATAGTAATAGGATGTGCAGTGTCAAAGAACCATAATTCTACAATTATTGAATTATTTCCCTTTATTATACTTATGGTTTTCGAAATAACTGATATCTCATTGAAACTTTACACATTTTTATAAAGAATAGTGAGAGGAAGTGCGGTGTTAAAGAACTATAACTCTTCATTAAGTACTTATAGTTTCTGGATTTTCTCCTTTAATAATATTTAATATTGCCTTATCCGGAGAGGTATTAAAGCTTCACACAATGACAGAGAAGAGCAGTGCCCAAGAAACATAATTCTACCTAATAGCTTGATTTTGAATTATCTCTTTCATATAATGCTTGAAATGTTTAAAAATTCTTGTCTGGAGTATAACTTCTTAAATGACAATTATCCCCCTTCTTGAAACTTACATATGCTGTACACTTTTGCTAATACATCCATTATTCATTGACTTCTGTCTTTCATATTTGATAGGCATATACCTTGGGTGGTCTTTTATTAAACTTTGGTTATGATGGGGTTAATGGGTTATTTGAGTCAAGGTCTCTGATGCTAAAAATAGATTTTATTTGCATCTTTGCTCATTCAGCTTTTGTCCATTGACTGATGTTTTTCAAATAAGGTAGGTGGATGGTTCGTCCTCTAACTGTACATGTTTTAGGTGGATAAAGGGAAACTAAGGTCAAGGTCAACTTTGTACGTTTGCATAAACTGCGCTTATTCATTGACTGGCGTCTTTCATTATTTGGTAGGTAAATAACTTGTGTAACTGGGCCTTGGAACTTGTTAACTGGGTCAAGGTTAGGAGGCTTACACTTTTACACTTTTGCTTATGCAGCCTTTTTATTGACTGATGTCTTTCCTATTTTGGAAGGTAGATACCTTGGGTATTCCTCTAACTGGTTTATTTGGGGCTAAGGTCACGGGTTCATAAATTAGATAGATTTGTTTAACATTTGTGCTCTTACTGCCTTGACAGATATGCATTGAAATCCACTGACATATGTACACGTTCGACCATCCATCGCCTAAAGCGATACTCTTGTTCTGTATAAGAAATGAGCCGCGTCACGACAAAACCAACATAATTGGTTTGCGACCAGCATGGAACCAGACCAGCCTGCGCATCCGCGCAGTCTGATCAGGATCCATGCTGTTCGCTATCAGTTTCTCTACTTGTAATAGTGTTTGTAAGCGAACAACATGGATCCTGATCAGACTGCGCGGATACGCAGGCTGGTCTGGATCCATGCTGGTCGCAAACCCTTTATGTTGGTTTTGTCGTGACGCGGCTCAAATATTTTCAGTGTAAATGATAATAAAACCCTGTAGAAAAATTATTATATCGACAAAACTAACGTTAACAAATATCTAATCGTGTTTCTCTAAGACTGATGAAACATATTAGCACATTTACACATAACATAACTTACATGGAAAATTACGATGTATAATAAAGTCCTTTATCTATGTGCATGCAATAAATCGAGGTAATATTATTTGTATTGATGTTTTTTCTTGTACCCTGTGATAACGTGCATGAAGATTGGATTGTTTTCATTACCGTTCCATTATATACATCATTATTGCAACTAAGTCGTCGGCATACTTTGTTCTTGATTAATCCCAGGACGCCGACTCGTTAACTATATAACATACCTTTAGAACTCTGTGATTATTACTTTTTTTTTGCTTTCATTAACAAGCATTGTCTCACTATACATTCTCAGCTGGGACAGAAAGATCACTCTGTAATATTTTTTTTCCATCCCAAATCGAATGAAATCGATTCTAATGACGAGTTTGATAACGGTGTTTAATTACGGAGATTAATTGATGCTGTACCGGATTAAGGATCTATGAATAAATATCAACGAATTACCTACGAATTACCTACGAATTACCGATACATGACCTAGGATGTCATATATGTTTAACCCCCATCGGACGTATGTTAATGATAAAACATTTGGTTAAAGGCCAAATTATGGAACTTAATTGCACTCTTGAGAAAACATTATGTATTGTTAAGAGAATTATGACGATGTTATAATATTACTTCTGGTTACAAAATCACCCATTTTCAAACTGAATCTGATCATCTTCATTTTATAAACATGTATATAACAGGCCATTATATGAAAGGCTCATAGCAGTACCCCGAGTCAGGTTCGAGCATACATGACTATGTGCTTGTTCAGATTACTTTTATCACCATACACGACAACCCTTGAACATGATAGGTTTTAATAAACATATTCATAGACACCTTTTTTAAACGAAATAAAAATATTTAACATTTACATTATGATAAATAAAAGATCATAATTTATTCAAAAAGCAAAAATCAACTAAATTTTTGACATCGCAATGAAGTGGAGTGTGACATGATCATTTTTTAAAATTAATTTTATAACATTAATTTTATAGTTTCAAACATTTTCTTTAAGTTTACATTAAGTGTTTCTCGTACAGTACAGTGTACTTACAATACGCACATTATGAGATTTTGGAAATAATTGATAAAAACTAAACTAATTTAACTGTTAAATGGTTTAAAATAATTTTAACATTTGAAATTAAAGCTTTTTTAAAACTGTAACATTGGCTTAAACTTAAATATTACGCATATATTTGTGTGCCTGGAATTAAATGTATCAATGAAAAACATCCAATGAGCCACCATTGTAGCGTACACTATGCAATTAAGATAAATATTTAAACACCGCTCCTTGTTAAATAATAACATTAACATCAGAAGCTTGAAAAATGAATCATTAGTATTCAAAGAATTTAAGGTAATAGTATTTTCAAGCCCTTTTTTCCAAGAAAATTAGGAAAAACTTGAAAGATACCTTGTTGATATTTGACGGAATGATTGTTGGTCAGAACAGCACTATTTGAATAAGTAATCAATTATTCATCTATACATACTGAACAAAAGTGTTATCTAGTGTAGAATCAATGCAAATGAAATCTAGAGCGACGTCTGATTAGAGCGATATTTTCCCATGTGCCTGAGCTGAATTTTCCGATCGACTCGCAGTAAACGCGTAGATATTGAACTATACTGAACATAACATTCGCGTGAATTGATGGAGATTTCAATATGAGAGAACCGGTGTAGTTGTTGTTTTTTTCTACTGAACGCGTTATCCGTCAATAAAGTGAGAGTTATAACTATGAGCTAATAACAAAAGGATTATAATGACCTAAGATATATCAGTACTACGTTCAGTGCTCATCACTTAATGTATTCTACTTTGATGTTTCAGCTGTATTATTCTCTGTAGAAGTGCTGGATACCCAATAGAAACCGCCAGCCTTATATGGAAGGCAGGCGCCTATGCAACTCAAGAACAGAGTGGCATAGACGCATGGCTGAGACTTTCGCATAATTTATTCGTTCTGAAGGGAACTTTTTCGTAGCGGTGTGTTGTCATTTTTCACGTGGAATATGTACTCTGTCGCCGAACCCTTCCAATGTATTGATTTAATAGGTTTACCCCTACCCAGGGGCCGTAAAATCCTTGGATAAAGGGCCGCTAGGTGGATATCGGCGCCGTGCGAGTGAGCAGTCTCGCTTACTGAGGAAATAAATTGGAAATGTAGTGTTTCGCTCAAATATACCTCAGTGAGATTTATTTATATATGAAAGTTAATGTTGTATGCCGCTCGTCGTCAGTTTTAAATGGATTACACCACTAAATTATGACAACAATATTTTTCGGAAGTAAAATATAACTCCGTGTTATACAAGGATACATTTATTTCAAAATATCGGAATATTTAACTGGATACTCATACACTTAGTTTTTCACGACGGATTATTAATTAAGTATTTTTACACTGTTTTTGTTTTGTTATTTCCATTTTTCCTCCTATAATCCTCACGTTCCGATGCGTTTTATTGGATTAAGAGTTAGGAAGGCCTGGGATTCGGGTTTGGTGTTTATTTTAGAGTGACCTTGACCTTGACCAGATGACGCAGGGCGGTGGTCGCTTCGATTTTGATGACGGAGGGACGTACTGTGGTGGATGGGAAGAGGGAAAGGCCCACGGGCATGGAGTATGCACGGGTCCGAAGGGTCAAGGGGAATACTCTGGGGCGTGGCAGTTTGGATTTGAAATCTCAGGCGTTTACACATGGCCTAGTGGCAACACTTATCGAGGTCAATGGTTTCAAGGAAAACGGCATGGGTTAGGAGTAGAGACTAAGGGTCGCTGGGTTTATAAAGGTGAATGGACACAGGGATTTAAGGGCCGTTATGGTGTGCGACAGAGTACTTCGTCAGGGGCACGGTATGAGGGCACCTGGACAACCGGCCTTCAGGACGGATACGGATGTGAAACCTACGCTGACGGAGGTATGTGTTTTTATATCTTATTATATACATGTTAGAAATGTGTTGTTCTTTTTATAATAATCTTTGCACATTCTAAAAACATTTTTCTCCATACCTTTTTTATTACAAACCCATTCTGTGTTATATGTTGTCGCATACTTTTATAATATTTCATATTGCTAAAAACTGTCAAAATTCAGTATCTCATTAACAAAATTTAGCTGTACATGTGTCAAAAGTGTTACATTACAATCCATTTGTCAACTCGCGATGCCTTTTAATATGTTAATGTAGCTACCGTTACCAGATATATCTAAATTATAATGTGGATAGCCTGGTATAAAGCTGGAAGTTATACGGACACCTACATCATGGACACGATATTTCTCTCTCCCTCTATCTTTCATATTGTATTTGGACACAATAAATGATGGCTGTTCTCTTTTGTATATAATGGCATAGCTGAGGAGATATTGATTCAATGCAGCAGACGACAAGTTTCTAGGTACACAAATCAATATTGTAGAATCCACGCGATAACTTCTAAGTGTTTTGGTGTTACAGACTTGTTGACAAGTTGCTTTAATGTCACGACAGGGGAAAAGTAAGGGAAGATCCACTGTTGATTTACATATTAGCTGACATATTGTTTAAATATTATATGTGAATTAATTGTATGACATTAAATGTAAGATATGCTATCTATTGTCTTACACAGAGTATACGATGACATGATTACATAACAATGTTACCTAAAGTAGATATTCTTTTTAAAAAAATACTTCCTATAGTTGAAGATCATAAACAATATTAACAATGATACAGTCTGAAGAGAATTATTGTAAAACGTGTATCGTGGTCACAGTTTATTTCAGTTTATTTTATACTATAAATGTAAATATAAGTATACTGTAAGCCCATCTGTTGCGAAAAAATCTAATATATAGCTATCCAGTGACGGATGGTAGAAAACAACTTCATTCATTAATCGAATCCGTGTGTGTGCTTTTTTAATATATATAAAGTACAATTAATGAAACATTTAACTTCGTCTGCTTTAATATGTACAGAATTGTTGGTATTCTTGGCAAAAAAACCCATCCATTTTTGTTCCAAAACGATTAAATGTCGATACATGTACATAAATTTGTTTTCCCGATTGAATACATATCTAAGCTCGGACCTTTCATTAATTAACATCACTGAAACATTTTGGTGCTAGATATCTTGTAGGGAGGGGATATATTTCCAAGTCTGGTCATCAGAGACAGGTTCGACATTTTTTTCTCAAAATTACTCAGTGAAACTAAAATATACTTAACTCTGGATGAAAATAAGCGATCTTTTACATACTAGAATTTCGTTTTCGTTTTAAAACGATAGAACAATTTATTATACATGTATATACATTTGTATGTAAGTTATTTTTTTTAATGGAAACCTTTTTAACGCTCATTGTAGCATAATTGGTTTTCAACTCAAATTCATTCGGACATTGTCTATTTTGTCACCTATCATTATATGTATGAGTGTGTTATATTTTTAGAAATCGTAAATGTATGGCTTTTTAACCATAAGTCATCTTCAATATATCGTCAATCTCTGGAAAAAACATCACACAAATGATCATTATCATGACATACTTTTACTTCTTTAATGCATGCAGTCATGAACTAAATGCTTTAATGCTTTAAAATGAACGTAATATAAATATATAAATACGATGTTATAAACAGCACATTAAACTTGTGCAGCTTCTCATTTCAACAAGAACAGAAACACGTGACAAATTTAGTTGCACTGTACCTGGGTTATGATTTATTGATAGAGAGGAAACGATCGATCGTTTGTATAATATAGATCGCTTAAGCTGATCAGTAAATTATCAATGCACAGCACGTGCGCTGTTTTTTTTGTAGTACACATGTACCGCGCATCTCTACTGTGGATCATCTGATTATTATCATACATGTTTTTGAATATCAAAACCGAAGATTTTTGGACTGAAACAAAATGTTTTAAGTCCAAGGTAACGAAAAATGGGCAAGATTTACCTGAAAAGTTTTCCTAGATATCCGGTTATTGTCAGTTTTTTCCATCATCAACTTCACATAAACGTGTCAGTCAAATTAACACGGAATGGAGCGGTTGCCTCTAGTGGTTCCAAGACTTCTGCCTCTCTGTCTAGGGGTCCTGGGTTCGAGTCCTACTCGGGCCATGGTCATATGACAAGACGTGACAAGACGTTGTGAGTTACAGGACGGGATTATAAAGTAGATAAAATAACTTTATGTATGAATGGTAACATGCTTTGTAATAACTTCAAGTATAAATTAACATATAATTAAGATTTTCAAATGAAAATAAAGGAACAGTATACTTCTCTTTAATGGCAAAAAATAGTTCACGAAATTCAAAAACAACTCAAACAATTAACGAATAAAATGAAATAATTCATTTCAATGTTAAATGTGTATACATGTGGATCAATTTGCTAAAGTCAATTTGATGATTTTTATATAGATTTACTACACCAAGTATTAACCATTGAGATAATTTTGCAGTGTATATTTTTATGTTAATATGGTTTTTTATTAAATACAATGTACTTCGAACCATGTTACACACCGATGAGCTAGGAATTTCAAGTAATTATTGCGAACTTGCTTTTGACATAACTTTCCCATATCTACACATATATGACAGAGAAACAAATAATTGACTTCAGACACATAAATCAAACATGTTATTAGTAAAGCAGGGAAACAACGCCGGAGAATGTGTTGTATATGATAAAACTTTTTGCCAGGGTGTACACCATAAAATCGACCAGTCATATGAATAATTGATGCCAATAACTGCAGAAAGAGGTCACCATGTACAATTATTGAGTTATCACTATTCTCTGAACATGATGTAAAATCACGAGCAGTAAATAACTTCAATTAATCACCTATGCTGACTTGATTAAACTATTTTCTAAAACAATATAAAGATAGTCCGGTACTGTCGACTTTTTAACTTTTGGCTGTTACTTTCTTCTCCCACGAAAGAAGCGGAAATTTATACTATGGCCACTAACATAGCTGGATATTGGAACGGGTATTATTTTGTAACTCTCGCAATTATTTTTAATTTTCTCATTTCATTTCATTTTATATCAAATTTATTTTGTTATAACGGAAGCATGCAGAGATAAATGTTAAAGGGTGTTGTCAGATACATAAGGACTGATTTATAGAGGTAATCAGACATACAAGGACTGATTAAGAGAGGTAACCAGACACATAAGGACTGATTTAGAGATGAACAAGACACTTAAAGACTGATTTGGAGAGGTAATCAGACATACAAGGGACTGATTAAGAGAGGTAACCAGACACATAAGGACTGATTTAGAGAGGAACAAGACACTTAAAGACTGATTTGGAGAGGTAATCAGACATACAAGGACTGATATAGAGAGGTAAAAAAGACACATAAGGACTGATTTAGAGAGGTAATCAGACACATAACGACTGATTTATAAAGATTGTCAGACACACAAGGACTGATTTAGAGAAGTTATGAGGCATAGAGGGATTGATTAAGAGAGGTTATCAGATACCTGGGGATTGATTTACAGAGGTTATCACACATACAAGGACTGACTTAGAGAGGTTACACATTGATTTGTTTAGAACGGTCAACATTCCTCAAACACATCGGGAATAATTTAAAAAGGTCATCAGACACAAAATGCGAGTATCATATTATTTGTTTAGACGAAAATGATTTTGCAAGTTGTAATGCAAAATATGCAGGTTTATATAAATATATATGTATATGTAAAAGAAATCAAATGACTCGTTTTTCAGACTGCATTTGCTTTTCCATGCCTTGTCTGAAATTAGCAGACCCGCCTTTTCTCAAAGGAATGATAATATCACGACAATAATAGTAATAAATGGTTTGACATTTCACGAAGTCGTTTTTTTACTTCTTTAAACTAGATGTTAAATATTGGATGACAAATAAAGCTTGTTGTGAAATAAATTTTACTCTCATCTTATTAAAAGTAATATTTCCCCCCAGATTATTGATACATAAAGATCATCATGCAGCAGACGAGATTTCATTATAAATTTCAAGCTTGAATCTTAGCAGTCTTGTTTTTTGTTTGTTTGTTGTTGTTTGTTTTGTTTGTTTTTTTAACTTTTTTATATTTTTGCTTTTGAAACCCGCATACATTCATCTATATGGTCCGTCTAACAGAACTGAAAAAAATGTAAAAAGCTGAACCTATGCGTTTTTTATGTTGATGTTTGTAGTTTTAAAACCCCAAACTCCATTGGAATTGCTTAGCTGTCAATTATTTATCCATACAGAACATCTAATTTAATGAGAAGAACAATGCAGTTGGCAAATTACGATTTTAATTCCCAAATGATTCCAAAATATTCGCATACAGTCTTCTCAGTGAAAAACATAGGCTTGGATATCGAATTAGTATTTGGGAACGAATGGTTTGACTATTGGTAAAATAGCATGAAAGTTGCGGGAGGTCTGGTGTTTTAAAGTTTTTGTATTAAGATCTCGTGTTGGCACTAACCCAGTCTATCTCAGCTAACATCTATATAACGGAAGATCTCTTAGACT
Source organism: Ruditapes philippinarum (assembly GCF_026571515.1). Classification (NCBI taxonomy): domain Eukaryota; kingdom Metazoa; phylum Mollusca; class Bivalvia; order Venerida; family Veneridae; genus Ruditapes; species Ruditapes philippinarum. The sequence goes on from NW_026852834.1 coordinate 104,419, forward strand.
GATATCTTTGAACATCAACATATACTATATAACACTAGATAATGGCTAACATGTGCAATCATGGCCAATTGTTATTACATGTTCATGATTTTACACAAGTCTATAATCTCTATATTATTTTCTCTCAGATTTATCATTCATGGAATAAGTCTATTATCATACAAACATGTACAGGAAGTTGTGGAATGATAACAAATAAGAAAATCGAGGTACAACTGAAAACATCTTGTATATTGCACGTTTTTTTTTTCCAAATATGAAAATAAAACTCCAGTTTAAAGATGACTAATGGAACAGGACATAGATTTTTGACCCCTTTTTCATTTGACCTTTGAATAAATGTAACAGATCTTTCACAAAAGTACATGCTCACATTCATAATAAAATTTTCTACTTGTGAATACTTGAAGATGTACAGTCTGCAGTCTGTAATGTTTTATAGATATGTATATGAAATGAACACTTAGTAATTGAGGTGTCGTTAATACCCCTCCCCCACTCCAATCCCCCACCCTCACAAAAACAACATACAAACAAACAAAAACCCACAACAACAACAATCGGAAATTAGATTCGCTAATTTTCAAATAATGTTAAATATATTTTATTCATTATATGCATATTTAGTTATTATATAGAGGTGGTTTTTTAACAGAGGTTAACCAGTCTGTACGTGTTTGATATTTTCTTATTAATAATAACATAATAGAGATTCATGAGGAAAGAGTGGTCGTGAAATTAGACAGTGGACTTTCGGAGGAGGTTTTGTTGTAGAAGTGGTCTTTATCATGTGAGCGGTATTAATGGAAAGGGTGATTGTATGAAAGTAATTGACCTTCGTAACAGTTCTCAATGTCATGGTTGAATCAAAGGAAACATCAATCACTGAGTTATGAGATGAGTAACAAATAAACGAAAACAGATGGCGGGGAATGGGAAAGTTATATTTTGACGTTCATGTCCAAACATCGTAAGTTGTTCCGGATGTCAGATACTGAAGGTGACTGTAGATAAGGACTAATATTACAAGGTTATAATTATTGCAACTAATGAACAAGAACCACAGTCCAACATTTTGTCGTCAAGTTATTATTGAAATTAAAATTTCAGAAGCTGATTTTTACCAAAAGAATTTTTGAACGAGTACTTGAGAAGTTTTCCATAGATTTACGGAATCATCTTATGCTCTTTCATCATATAAGAATATATTCGGTTTATATATAAAAGTATAATTATAAGATAAAATATTACAGAAAAGAACAGTCCTTTGAGTTCCTTGATTCCAGCACTTAAAGTGTTGATAATTGAGTACCACTCAAGCCTGTGCAAGGGGGCGTGGAGCATGTTGCACTTTTTCTTTATCCTTTATGTACAGACTCAATCAAACCGAGTCTGCAGTTTTCATGTTATTTTGTTATTAATGCTTCCGAGGGATCACCCTTTTTCCAGATTTTTATAAAGAATTACCATTCCTTTCTTTCGTTTTTTTCAGTTTTACCTCAGTAAATTGCTGGTAGAATTGTTTTCAATGTGTATTTATTATTTTTACATACATGTAATAGTTTTAATACGACTACAAAGGAACGAACGCTCTTGTAACATACAATACAGTTTTCTCGGTTCCCATTTCATCCATTTAATACTATTTGAAGAACCTAAAATATCTTCGAAAAAAAAATTTGGGGTGACCTCCACCTATATTGTTCAATTCTTGAATCCTCAAAACCTGATTTTTAGTTGTTTGAGAGCACAATTAATATAAATGATCAGTCTATTATGAAATAATTAAGAACAAGGCAGGTGCTGCAGTCATGTTTAAATATTTTGTTGTTTCCGTTCACCTCGACTTTATACACATGTTAACTCGTTCTTAGTGACCTTGAAGTTCAAGATATATATACGAGATTAAATTGGAACATTGGAACAGATGGTACCTTTTTTATAGCGAAATAAACCTGGAAGTATGCGATTTTTATATCTGAAAATCTCGTAAAAATAATGATGTCTGTGAATGCAACAGTAGTATCGCAGTGTTGTGTAAGCCGAGTTTTTAAGAAATTAATTCATACATTGAAGAGCATTTCAGACATTTCCCAATATAACTGTATTTCTTTTTTATGAAATGTGACTTTCCGAGGTTTCTTTCATAGATGCGTCATAAACAAATGACCGGAATTATGTAAAATTTAATGGAAAAACACGAATGTTCGAACTGCTGACGCAATCATATAATGTGCAGTGATATCATTTTAACGTGCATATCGTAAATTTCATATATCATATACACTAAACACACATTGGTGATTTCCGCCACATATAAACGCCAGCATAATTATAAACATTTACTTAGCAAATAAAGTATGTCACCTAAATGTCACTGTGTCAGAGATCGTCCATTTCACAGAATTCTACTTATTTAGAAAGTCAACATTAAACTCTGTAATTTGTCACATTAAATGAACAAGCAGGTTGTAGACGACAATTGAAAAGTTTGTTGATGCGCGTGATTAGTCAATGGCGACTAGAATGTTCATCGATCGTTATCATCCCAAAGTATCGTCTGCTGTTATGCATTATCTTTTTTTCTGCCAATGCAAGAACAACCGATCGATGGTTAATAATTACAAAATAAATACAAACGTATGTTGGCAGTCACAATTTATTGCACACTACTTGATGCCAGATAACAGTGCTGTTATTGATGGATTTTTATCGAGCTGTGGTCAATACATTAATGGTCAGTTTGCGCCCGTAAATATTTTCACCTTCTACAGTATAAGACAACAAAGGGCAAAAAGAATATATACTGTCGTTTGCATTTAAATGTCGTTTTATTTATTTCAAGTTTTATTTGAACAAAACTAGACTAAGTAATGAACATATCTGACATGAGTTGAGCAATTACAAGAAGATATATTGTTGATTAAATTGATTTTTTTTTGTAAAGGTCTTTGTCAATTTTGAAATACCAATGCGATACAAATTCATGATAGGATAAACGTTCATTGAAATATCGTAGAAAGAACGTTGTGCCTGGATGGCTAAGGTTGCTGACTTTCAACCACTTTCCTCAAATCTTTGGGTTCGAATCTCACAAGTGGCATTAAATTCTTTGTTGTGATAAACGTACATTCCTACAGAATATTTGTTGTTCTGCCTAGGTACCGTGCTATGCATAAAATAATGTACAGAGGGACTTTTATCAGTAAAGCCGGCACGCCGCCATATGAACATAAAAGCAGCGTCTGTGTGTCTTGTGGACGTACCCGTAAAGAACTTGCTTTTATGTCAAAAATTGATCCATTTCTTAAAAATATGTTGATTTAACTATCAAGATAAATTTGTTGTTTCATTTGGACATGGGATCAAGATTTGTTTATGTTTTATCTACCTATTCTAATTTATTCATGGGTGTAATTTAAGAGAGCAATGCGGCATTTAAACGAAGTTGAATTTCTGGTTTTTCAAGTTACGAGATTGAAATCTTCTGATATTTAAGAGTTATCGTTTAGTGTAAGATCACTTGTAAACTTGAGATTTTATATTTAAGATCATTATCACATATCATCTAGTGTTTTTTAGGGGGGGGGGGGAGAGAAATAAATATTAACATGTTAAGTTACCTTGTTATTTACTGTACAGAAAGAGTCTGGTTAGCCTGCACTGATAATCAGACTGGCTTTGATCTATACCGATGTTAAAAACTTTTCACTTTTGGTTCCAAACAGGATGAGGTTATATTACTGTCGAAATAAACGTACATCATAAGGCAGTCATTGCACGTGATTTTCGTGTTACGATACATCTTTCTATCATTCAGTTTCTTGTACAATATATTTCTCTCTATAATTCGAGATATAGCATGGATTGTGGCACTCGACATTCTGGACCAATGTTCACTCTGACATTCTATCAAGCTTGTGTTAATACAGATCGATACAAATGGCAGTAAAGTTGCACAATTTCATGTTTATTTATTACATCCTATAAACGTATTCTTCCTGATTACCTTCCTTTGATAAAACGTGCCAGATATTTCATAAAATGTAATGGGAAAGATATATTTATATACCGGTATAATTATGATTTAAAGAGGTATTTCATTGACAATTTTAAATTATTAAATTTTCCAAGACTAGGTCATACTGAAGATACAAGTTTACAATAATTGTATGTGCTTTAGTCTTAATATATTTCATGTAATATTTTGCTGTTGTGTGTACGTAATTTGCGTTTTCAAATACTTAATAATTATGATATTTATTAATTAAACTAAGATATATTGTATATTTTCGAGGAGCCGGCATGGTGAGGGAGCTCTTTTTAATGAGAATAGCTGTTTAGTGTGCGGATCGTCCTTTACTTTTCTACGGGGAATGATTATCACTCATAACTGCCACTTAACCGCCTGCTAGCTAGAACTACATTTACCAGAACATTGTTATACTTACGCAGATTTACCTGAAAATTCCTCATTACTGTACGAAAAATCGCCTATATTTGATATATTAGTAATCGTGATAAGTTGTTCTGGCTGTGGAATTGAAAGGAATGTTGTACATGAGCCTATGCGTGCTACTGTTTAGATTATATTGTGGCTCACCGCTGATGATATTGTTTATAATAAATACCACGAGTTCTTTTTTCTATGGCATCTTGATTCGTCATATGCAGTATTTCGCATTTCTGTTAATCCAGGGTTGTTCATGATGTTTTATATATACCGCAGATTTTATAATTGAAAGCATATGGGGCATTGTCATAGCTTGATTAAATTCACGGGAGTGGGAATATACACTAACGTTGTCCGAACCTCTATCGTCAGTTTGTATTACTCTTTCCTTTCTTCTCATCATTAGTTACCATTGAATTCTTTTCTGACTTCCTGTAAAATTAATCAGTAGCAAATAAAACCTGTATACTGTATAATTATATGCATGGTGTTTAAGTCTGGGTGAAAAGTTATTATAAACGAGTGTTTTGTTCTTTGGATTTACTTTGCAAACGTCTTGCCAGCACTGCATTTAGCTGAAACTTTAAATTACAGAAGAAATGCTCTGATGTATTTTGCTAGGAAACATGGCCGACTAAAACAAACATTAAACATTAATTGGGGATGTCACGTAATTTATTCTTGAAGAATAGTGGAATATTTCTTTGCGCGAGAATTTTCCCGCTTTCAGCCATTTATCTCCGATTTCTCCCGAATCCGGTAGTTAGCAATCACTAGAATAATTTAAATAAATGACAATACAAATCGTTCTCAACACGCTAGGAAAAATTATATCTCTTCATAACAAAAAATCGAAACAAGTGTAATATATATGACACGCGCGGCTCTGTTTAAAGACAGGAGATTGAACGCGATAATCACGTGCAGGTTTATCATCCTTGGTAGCTTTCTATCTATCAACAAATACAGAAAGTATCATGGGTTTTTTATTATGTTAATTTCAATGAGAACTTTCTTTTGCCAGAATTATTCTCAAATCTTTCTTGCATGTGTTTGGTTCAATGCAATTATTGAAACAATAATAAATAAATGAAAAAAATCCAAATAAAAATGACAATAAAGTATCATTCTGAAGATCAACTGATTATTGAAAATTCATTATTTAAGATTCATAATGAAATACCTTTTGTTCCATTTCTTAATTCTTTACCACCTATTATTAAAGGCCTAAAGACAAATGAGCTGCGTCACGACAAATCCAACATAATGCCAACTCTATTACAAGTAGAGAAACTAGTAGCGAACAGCATGGATCCTGATCAGACTGCGCGGATGCGCAGGCTGGTCTGGATCCATGCTGGTCGCAAACCCATTATGTTGGTTTTGTCATGACGCGGCTCAAATGATATAAAACACGCACTTCATGCTAACAAAAATGCCCGTTATTTAAAAGACTCCGTATACAAAACTTATGACTTTTGTACAAAGAGAGCAACTTTTATATTGACAATTATACTGAAAACAATTTGACTATTTCCCACAAAACACATTTTCTTTTTCAACTAAAAAAATCATCAGCCTGATATTATTATTAAAATTTAGCTTGAGCGAGGCCTTAAAATTATATTTGTTATACATGTATACATAAAATCGAAGACGTTAGTTAACCTTGTTGTTAATTGTAATCTGTGCATGACATTTTTGAAATGTTTAATCAATGAATTACCATCAATTAGGTACACGTATTCACAATAACCGTGGAAATTATTTGAATTATTGCTGGCAAAAAATAGCCACCTGGTAGACATACGTACGCTGAAATGATTGTAATTGTATATAGAAATTCTTTCACGAATTGATGATTACATTTCATTGATAGAAAACTGAAGAAAAACAACAATCATGGATCAAGATACAACACCTGACAACACTTTTATGGATAATTGGGTGAAAATTGATTCAAATTTGTTTTGCTTACGTAACACATGTGATCATAATTTAGTTATACCTTTACAACAAATCTTGCTGATATTCAATCAAGTTTTAAATTCCAATCTGATCACGTGATCAATGAATTAATTCACGAGCAAGTAATTGGAATCTGAGATGATTCAAAGAGCACTTGAAACAGTTTACAAGCCTCTACAAAATGTTCATTTATAAAGATATGAGGAAATGCATTAAAGTGAACCAAAAATATCTTTAAGCAGTTTGAAAATAGATATAATTGCTGTAAAATTGACTACATGTCAATGCAAACTTGGCTGTGTATGTAATTTTTGTTTGTTTATAACGAACGAATTGATCTCTTGTATGCAGAATGCTTATAATCATGTGTTGCCTTGTTTTAGTTGTTCTTGTCCGCTTAGTAACTATAAATGTAAACAAAATAGTAACAACATCAAGTAAGTGCCGAAGATATTTTAATAAACTAGGGCATGACTTTAAGAAAAGCATTCTATCCAACTTAATGAAGCTTGAAATGTTCATGTTGCGAATTTACCCAGAAACATCACTGAGAAAATACCCCAATCATATACATGTCTTATATAGATATACATGACAAATTTGACATTTGAAAGTGTTGATAATTGCTGTACAGTCACTTAAACATATTATAAGTACACTCAGTGAAGATATGTTATATCTCATTGTAGGTGAACACAGTATGAATTTGTACAGTGTGACATTTAAAACACTTATAATTCATAAAGGAAGGACAAAATTAAATTACCAGTAATACGGAATGCAGCTTCAGTACATTCTCTTAATTCTCTTATTCAAATTAGACACATTCTGAAAGATTTACCTTAATATCAAATGCGCTTCTGCAATATAAGTATTTCACTTAAAGATATACATTTTCTCATCCTAAAGGGATGCTTTCGATTCATAGTTACCGTCTTATAGTGCAACTCGGGGGGGGGGGGTATTGAAGTTGGGGGCGGAGGAAGATAAGATTTGCCCGCACACTTCTTTACCGTCTGTATGTGAGTTTGTCCTACCATCTGTTTGTCTGTCATTTGTCTCTTTGTCTGTCTGTTGTTGGCAAAACATTGTGACATTTTATGGTCACTTCAGTTTTTTTCGGCCATAACCTTTTGACACCATCTGCCTATTCTTTTGTATGTCTGTCTTTCTGTGTCTGGCTGTTATCAGTTCTAACTACTATTTAATGGAAATATCAACAATATATCAAAGCTTTTGGAACCTTTGCTCTCAATGAGCACATAACCTCTACTGTTATGAGGTAAATGAGTAGCATTGCTTTGAGTGTTTGATAAAAATCTTATCTAAGATGTTTAAACTTTTTCCGAGATCATAACGATGACAATCTGACCACGGGGGAGACGGCGTTAGATATGTCCCCTCTTGATTATTTCGCTTATTGACTGTACTTTTCGACGAAGTGCATGCTTTTCGCCGCATATAGCATCCAGAGAATAACTTTGGTGCACCATTCGTCTTTAATTAGGTTGTGCTTTTTCGAACCTCATGTTTTAAAAGCTTTATTTATTTATAAAATTATATTTTTTTGCATATAAAAGATAGTAACAGAAGCAAATAAGCATCTTTCTTTTAAGATTGAAAAAATGCAGTTTTAAGGGCAATTATAACTGGACTTACAGCATTTTAGAAGAAAAAAATAAGTGAAAGTAAGTTTTACTATTTTTTGCTGTAATGGTAACGTAAAATGAGCCGCGTCACGACAAAACCAACATAATGGGTTTGCGACAAGCATGGATCCAGACCATCCTGCGCATCCGCGCAATCTGATCAGGATCCATGCTGTTCGTTTACAAACCCTATAACAAGTAGAGAAACTGATAGCGAACAGCATGGATCGGATCCTGATCAGACTGCGCGGATGCGCAGGCTGGTCTGGATCCATATTGGTCGCAAACCCATTATGTTGGTTTTGTCATGGCGCGGCTCAAATATATTAATAGCCAGTTTGTTAAAATCATATTTTTACAGACGAAATGTGATTGATATAGGCGTTACCTACATAACTTGCTTTTATTACCCTGCATTGAAAGATATAAAATTTATCTTGCTGCTATAAATAATTTAACAAACATTCACTACAAATCCTTTCATAACTTCCCATGTAACTTTACTTTTTCAAGCAGCAGCTTTAATCCTTTTAAATATTTTGTTCAAAGGTACATTTTTTCACATGTAAACCATATATCGAGAAATTGGAATGTTCGTCTGCTTTCCTCAAACTAGGAGATAATGAAAAGATAATTTTAGATCTTAGGAAGTTATCTTTTATAAATGATATCTAAATGATATCTTGTAATTCTGAAATCTTTAGGGATAACAAAGTCAAATACCCGCGGCACATCATTTAATAACTACAGCATATTTCTTACTCATTTGATCCAATCTCCTTTACTTCAAATGCTCACCTTGATAAAAATACAAGGCTTTTGATATACTTTGCACTCAGTTTCTCTGATCGTTTATTGGCATTAATTAGAATTGCAGATTTTTGAATCCAGTGGGTGGCTCCCAAATGTGGTTTACATCAAACTAAATTCCATAAGTCCCGTTACAATTCCGTGCTGTTCTTGCTATTTTGAAATTAGTTATGTATTAAAGATACCAAGCTTCTCTCATGTATAATCATACATCTCATATTTGACGACTTTAATTTCTATTTATCAATGTGTTTCTTGTTTTTCATGTCAATATATAGCTTTCGTCATTTTTTGAGCGTTTGAGAACTAATTATATACATATATGTACACAAGCTCAATCATGAAATAATTAACATGTATGTGTATGTCGATTACCCGTTGTTTTTTAATAGAATGATTCTCCCGAGTTTAGCTGTGTTCATATAAGTAAGCCAACATAAAATTTACACCACCCCAGCCCTAAAAAAGATAAATAAATAAATAAATAAATAAATAAATAAATAAATAAATAAATAAATTAACAAATAAATATAAATAAATACAAATCAAAATAATAGAAAGTTAAAACAAATGAAACTTATGGAAAATATTCATTATATTATATTCAAGAATTTACCTGTTCCTTTTTACTCGTTAATTTACTTTACTTGTTCATTTATCGTTATTCTACTTTACTTGTTTATTTACTTTATATGTACTTTTACTTTACTTGTTCATTTACTTTACGTGTTCTTTTACGTTACTTCTTCTTCTACTTTACTTGTTCATTTACTTTACATGTTCTTTTACTTTACTTGTTCATTTACTTTACTTGTTCTTTTACTTTACCTGTTCATTTTCATTACCTGTTCATTTACTTTACCTGTTCATTTACTTTACCAGTTTATTTACTACGTGTTCATTTACTTTACTTGTTCATTTACTTTAAATGTTGTTTTACTTTGCTTATTCTTTCCTTTACTTGTTCATTTACTCGTACTTTACTTGTTCTTTTACTTTACTTGTTCATTTACTTTACTTGTTCTTTTACTTTACTTGTTCATTTCTTTAACTTGTTCTTTTACTGTTTTTTTTTATACTTGAACGACACATCCGTATATTTTGACAAGTTATACATGATTTATATGGAAAGACAGTACCTAAGACTATGTTAAGTATTTAATTTGCAAAACTGGCAGAATTTGTTCTTGTTTTCTAAAAAAATCCACAAAACTGTGGGCGTGCAACTTCAGTCAATTGGTTTATAATGGAAGGTCTGTAATACTACAATTAAGTACGTTTTTTTTTTAATATCAGGCATAACAACAACTCACGAAATAATTATATATGGATGTTGTTGGCAAGTGTTTGATACATGATCTCATATCATAATTATATAACAAATAATAAAATGTTCTAGAACAAAATATTATTATTCACCATACTGTATAAATGTTCATAATAAATCACTTAGAACGTTCTTAACATTTTTATAAGAATATCAAAATGATGCCTTTCTATTGTTGTTATCAATATTTGAAATACTTAGAAAATATTAATATTGCAGACTAATCCACTTTAAAAGTTGTGTCGTTTGCAATAGAAACTACGAGCTGGTACAGAATCTAGTATTGTTTGAGTACTCTCTAATTAAAGAACAATGAATTTATACATGGCTTGTTAAACAGATAAACTGTCTGACCATTGCCAGTGAATATTTATACATTTTAAAATAGTTTTGTAACAGAAAGGCAACTTTCCTATGAATATCCTTTATTTACTGGTGGTATGACACAAATTACTGATTCCACATTTTACAGTGTTATATCACCTCAAGCATAGTCATTCTGATGGATGCCCCGATTTTTAATCAATCATTTCTGACTAAAAGTGCATGTATGGTTTGTTTTACGGTAACTAACATACAAAGTAACATATTTATAGTCATGTATGGCCAGGGGGCTGTGCTAGATTACAGACACACCAACAAAAGACAACCACTTTTTTAAGACTAAACCAAACTCCCTCAAGCGAATTCGCTTGAACAGATTGGAAGCTATGTGATTCTTTCGTCGTTAAAGGTATGTTACTCTCAAAGTAAAGAAACAGAAAAAAGGGATATTAAAGAATGACTTTATTAATCATAATGATAAGATGCTTTGAAGTACAATTATTTCGAGGAACACTCATCCTTTAATCATAATCGTTTTATTCACCTTGTCTCCCATGTATAAACTATTCTCTGTTACCATGGTTACCTTTTACAATATTGCCTACCGATCTCACTCATTGTTGTGCATATCTTTTAGCAAATAATATCTCAAACAGACATAAGCATGTAATATATGTATATTCCAGAAAACCCGTGCTCTGCTTTTTTGCTTTGCGGAGATGCTTTCAATAGTATTGAAACAATTTTCTGTAAACTGCGTACTATTTGCGTTGAGTACTATTTATTTTGATAATGAAAATGTGAACAGAATGTGGAAGAGTGCTTTATTTCCAACTAAATGAATATTCGTACTTGTATGACCATCTTTTTGAAAAACATGTATTACCCGAATTTGTTTTACTCTCTGAGTTTATAGGGTTTATTGTTGCTTTCTTTTTCCAATTTACAGTGTTACTTATGTACTCTTAAAATATATGCCTAGTTTTTCCACTCCTCTGCGTGCTTGTTTCATTCAAGAATACTTTATAATATACCTTCTTAGAAAGTCGTTTTTGTTTTAGGAAAAGTGGCAGTACATTTAGGCCACCTGAAATAAAAACCTTAATAATTTACCATTTTACGTTGACCCTTTTTAGAATATATGTTGATGTCAATATTATATTCTGTACCATTTGTGCTTTCCATGTTTTCATATACTGAACAAATTTTATTTTATTTTCTCGACCGTAGACTGTTCGTTTTCGCATTGACTTCCGGTATTGTTACGAACTATTTGCCGTACTTTTCCCGGTATTATCCGGACAGTTCATGCATGTGCTATGTCATTACTAAGATGAATATTAAAATTAGATAAGTGTTGTTTTTTGTGCAGACAAAATTAGAGAAATATTGCTGACAAATTCGTACTGAATTATCTAATTATGGCAGTTTGTTGATGTTTAATTTAAGTGTAATGGTTAGTAAAGATAGCATGTGTAATTCACATTACTTTCTGTTCTATAACCGAGCACGTATCACGACAAAAATAAGTTACAATTCTGGGCATTACGAGGGGAAATTTCCAAGTTCAAAAAAAAAAGTTCTCTAAGAACAACTGAGGAAACTGGACAGGTAATCTGTTGGCTAATTCATTACACAGCAGTGATAATACTTTTGCATTTATGGAACACTCAGGAATAATCCAGAAATAATTCAACCAAGTTTGAAGTATGATATAACATGTATAATAATTGAACAGTAAACGTTCGTGACCATCCACGCAGATTTATAAAAGCTTCAGTATTAACCCTCAAATATTATTAAGTGGGTAAATATCTTTTTATGGGTTCATATCTTTTCCTAAAATCTTCTTTCGTCAAGTTTTTAATGTAGTAAACTCATACATTCAGGTCGTTTTGCATTTATTTAGTTAAAATACAGTTCATTTTTTCACCTAGAAATCTGAATACTTGTATACAATATTCTTCCAAAGAAATTATTTTATTATTCACTTGGTTGAGCGCTTTGTCCCGAAATCGTATTTATTCCGCAAATTTCATTTCTGATTGAAGTAATATGCTGATAGTAACCACAGCTGATAGGATTGAAAATTAACCTTCTCCATCCAGGGAATTCATGTACTATTGATTTTCTCTTATAAATATAAACTAGGTTATATTTTTGATTTGTAACATATTTTCATAACGAAAAAATAAACAGAAATGTTGGCCAACGTAAATTTTAGGAAGACCTCGCTTTGCCTTCGTAATCTGTTATGAAAATAAACACATTAGCAACTTATTATGGTAAACACTTTGATATTATTCTTGATAAGTAAAAACCTTGTTGGACAAGACTTGATAATGTTAATACCGTCTGAGGAGAGAGGTTGTAAAAACAAGAATATTACATACTTGAGGGCAAAATTACTTGCAAAGCCTGTAATATCGAACAATATTTTTTTGTGAATAATATATCTGAAATAGGAAGAACATTTTTTGCGCTTGTTTTCGATTTTGTCAAGATTTTGGTTTATAAATCCATTTGTGCAATGATGTAATGTTATGTCTTTTTTGACAGAAAAAAGTTCATGGTTTACTTTTGATAAAATACTGGATTCCTGTTACCTGTAACATAATTTATTGCCATTCATTATTCTAATTGGGTAATGGTGATGTTCGTTATAAGCAGTGGTTCGCTTTATAAGAGATTCACTATAAGTAGATTCGTAATAAATGTATTTGAATGATTCACATTTGCTACGTTTTGAAACATGCCTATTTGAAAGTATAGAAGTGCCATAAAAATACAAATGCATGCTTTAGTTAAATGTTTTGAAATGAAATGAGCCGCGCCATAACAAAACCAAAATAGTGCGTTTGCGAACAGCATAAATCCAGACCAGCCTACGCATCCGCGCAGTCTGATCAGGATCCTTGCTGTTCGCTTTCAAACCCTATAACAAGTAGAGAAACTGATAGCGAACAGCATGGATCCTGATCAGACTGCGCGGATGCGGATGGTTTGGATCCATATTGGTCGCAAACTCACTATGTTGGTTTTGTCATAAAAATATGACCATCGAAACTTGCATTTAGAACATAAGATAGAAAAACGTTCTACATTATTTCCGAAATGATATTGTATAGTTTTATGATCAGAACATTGTGTCTGCCGACCGTCATTTTCCCGCTCCGGAAGCTATGAAACCGATAGCAATGATGTCGTTTTATGACGGACTTTATTGATCAATCTCCCTACTTACTCTAGAAATTCTCTCGGCTTGTGTGAAATATGTCACGCTGATAGCGGCTTTCTTTCATTAATTATACATCCTTTGCAAACAAGAACTGACTCGGTTTTGGTTATGAAATGTCTTTTTTCTCTCCTTGCTCATTTCGCGAGCGAGATGAAAGCTACGATATTTTTTTTTATTAATCTGTGGTTAAATTACTGAAGCATAATTCAAATTATATAGAATAATCACACTTTTATGAGTTTAATTATGAAAAATTTGGTCAGTTCCACCATCAATGTTCCTTGTTATATATACATAAGTAAAGCTGTTAAAAATAAACTCTCAGTGTACAATATGACAGTGTCAATCAAACAATGATAGTAATCGTTGAAGATAAACAGCACGATTTCTTTTATTTGTGTCATCTTGTTGGCAGCCATTACCACTATGATAAGCAGCATCAATGTCATTGAAACGTTTTTGAAATGGCAATCAGAATGTTTAAATTTACAGCAGAGGTCTTTGCCTTGTCATTACATTCATCTTTATATAATTGTCTTTAAACTTCAGCTTTACATATCAATCTGCTTGGTTGTTGTCAACATGCGGCTGTGGATAACTTAGGTCTGTTCTTTAAGTTGTATTGGCGTTAAAATTTAATGTCCTGTTTTTCAAATGATCTGAGTTTAGCTGTCTTATTTATGTCTACCTTCTTGAGTCATTTTTACATATTAAAGCATTGTAGGCATGTAGCCTTGTTTGGACTCGTTAGGCTCACCTGATTTTTACCAGCTCAGTAACTATTCACTCATCCAAATACCCTCTTACAACAACAACAACAACATTATTTATATGAATATAATTATTAAAACCAGAATATATATCATTAAAGTATCACAAATCATGGGGAAAAATCGAACTTACTTGCCATACGTGAAACATACATTACACTTTAAAGTTAACTTAATACCTTCACAGTTACAAGTACTTGTGCTATAGTCAAATGCATCGTGAATATAAATAAAATACTTCATTGAAAATGAAAGGTTTGCACCCACCCTTTCATTGTTTTAATTTTTTCTTTTTTGGTTTCTGTTTTACGTGTTTTGGAAGAATAGAATTCGTTGTGTTTTTTTTGCCTAGATGGTAGTATGAAAATCCCAAACTGACATATCAGTTTTCGATTGGATATTTTCATAATAACAATTGTGGGGTTCACATGTATGCAACAATCGTTGATTGAATAATATGTTCGGAATAGATTATGCATGTATGATAATCAGTTAACCATATGTTATATGTCATTTAAAATAAACTTTCTTATATATACTCAAAGCAATTCTTTTCTATCGTTGTGAAATTTCTAACTTCTAAGCTTTTTTGGGATAATATTTTGATAATTTCACAATAATAATAATAATAATAATAATAATAATAATAATAAAAATAATAATAATAATAATTATTATTATTATTATTATAATGATGATAATAATAATAATGATAATAATAATAATAATAATAATAATAATAATAATAATAATAATAATGATAATAATACTAATAATAATAATAATATAATTTTTTTTATCAAAACACGAACTACATTTGTAACGATTAGCCAAAAGGATCTAATTTTGTTTCTAAATTATCAAGTGTCATAAAACTAGATCGAGAAAATTGTAATTTTAATATTTTATTGTTTTGAATGAAGACAGCTTGAATATGTTCCCATAGTAACGGAAACCATATTGCTGGCTCCAGCTGTTATTGATCTTTCATATTGCTTAGACGCTCGCATATTGATAGTCAGACGCTTGCATATTGATATTAAACGCTTACATATTCAGAGAAATATATTTCTCGCATCGTTTAGTAGATAATTTGTCGCCCGCAATTTACAATCCTGTTAGAATTGATTGACCTGTGCTGTACAGTTTTCAGTTAATATGCATTTGATTTACTCGAGTGGCAGAATCTGACTTTTCAACATCGCTGTTATTATTTGGGTCGCAAACATTCGCTGTCTATCGATTATTGGCTAAAGCTGTTATTATCCTAACATCGCTATATTTTTGTAATGAACTTGCCTGGCTTTGAATTGATAGTTTAAGGGATATAAATATTAAAATCAAAATATTTAGCCAAATATAAATATAAAGTCCGATAAGCCTATCAGGCTGGCTGGACACAGGGTTGGTTTTTATCGCTACAAGCGCCCCGAAGAGTTAGACAACAGACAGCATCTGGTGATGTTAGAGATGGCTCATGTGTTTGATGTTGATTTAGATAAACACCAAAGTGAAATAATACCATTATTTCATATATCTAAGATCTACTGTTTAACATGATTTGCAGCAGGCCTATTGAACTGATATTGCATGAAGCTAATTGGAAGAAAAAAAGAATTTTGAATGATGATGACTTATAAGAAACCGACAATTTTATCCTTGGACTTTTCGTTCTTGTCATATATAACATGAAATGTCATTTTATTTGGCAAACAATGTTGTTTTAGAGTATTCAACTTTGGTTTGATTTATTAGTATAATGATGGTATGATCTTAATTGAATGTTAGAGGAGCGAATATGTTGAAATATTTCTGATTATTTTACTCCTAACTGTGTTTGTGATAATCTATCAAGGTCTTTATTTTATTTATGAAACATTTAGATATACAATGATAACAAATGGTGATTGAGAATGAAGATAGACTAGATAAAAACTTAAAATAAATCATTGTAAGTGGTCGTCTGCTTATATTTGATATACTTCTACAATAGCTTACGTTTTTATATCAATCTAAACTAAAGATATTTTTTTTTATAAAATTTGGGCATTATTGCACAAAATATGACAATGATATATGCCGCTTATTTGTATTTAAATATAATATTTTGCTGATTCTACGAACATGTAGTCAAATACTCTAGAAAAATAACATTTTCATTAACTAATCGAAAATATGTGTAAGCGAAAAAACGTGTCTAGAAAAAATGTGAAGAAAAAAAAATACAACAACGTGAGTACATTGTTTTGTTTTAAACAAACACTGTCTGGTATTGTATGGTAGAATTGCATGTGAAACATCAATAAAAGACTTTAATGCGACACTTTACTTGTAACTGGATAACTGTAGGAATTACATCTGGGAGATGATGGTGAACAATTGACATACGATATAGATGAATAAGTTAAAATACATTTGTGTAAAAGAAACGACTTGAGCTTATGTTTAATTAGTATAAAAAAAGATATTGCGTTAATTGGCACATCTTAATTGTAAATATCAGTTGTACGTTACACGAGCATCTGTTAAAGAAATATTGAAATACACGTGAGCTTAAACTGTGCGATGGTATAGAGATCTGTTTTTACAGTTCGAACAAACTTTTTTAAATTTTTACAAACAATCTAGATGGATCAAAATTGAAAATTTCACAGGTGACTGCCATGCGGTTTATTTTTTTAGAAACACATGGGAAAAGCAAGAAAGCAAAATATGTATATTTGCATATGTCTAACAATTTGTAGTAAAAACTATATTCAAGTTGAAGCCATTTTGATGCCAGCTATCGTTAAAAGTGAAAATCTGAACGTGAGTTAATCTCATGATTTGTTTTTCCTACGAGCGTATGTCTTATCTTAAGATACAATTTATTAACTTTGTCGTCTGCTAAAGCCGTGTTGATACAGGGGCTAAAGAGGCAATAATCAACTGATGCCAAACGACAGATAATTGTCTATTTGGGCATTTTAAGATTGTTATGTCGGCAAAATATTGACAAAATACGGAACAAGGCCAAAACTGCTGATGGTAATCATGATTTTAATGTTTATGAACGAGACGCTTATATCGGACAAGATGTCAAAAATTTCTGAGAAATTCCATCAAATGATGTATCAATGTCAATTGAGGAACAGAAAGACGAAAGAAAAAAATGAAGAAGTTCTTAAAAGTAGTGCTGATGTAAGAAATTACTGATATGTAAAAATATGGGTTATTGTACCATAAGTTTGATTTTTTTCCGTTTTGTTAGATTTCATCAATTGCATATAATTCTACGTTTAGAACAGTGGAGCATTGACTTTAACACCAGGTGAAGCATGCTGTCAATGATTTAAGACCCCCACCAACCGCGCTTACATAACTAGTAAAATGCTATCCCCTCTCCGTATTCTGTAATTACTTAGCATTACCCCTTGTAGAAATGGTATGACACCCTCAAGTAAAAAAAAACAAAACACTGTTTAATGATAAATCCGTTAGAGCGGTTATGCAAAAGAAAATTGCTTAATGTTGACAAATGAACATTAAACGACATTGATGTAATGTATAAATGTTCAAGTTCCAGTCATATATTCTTTATTTCATTCATGTCTTTGAGGTTTGTTGTGAAAATCAAGATCATGGAAATCAGTAGCTTTCAAATAATGCACGCTTGATTACTTATTGGCGGATAGTTAAAGATTCCGGGGACATCGTAACGACCGAATATTCATAATAGCTCTATTAGTGGGCTCATTTTATTCCATTCCCTGTCAACTAGACATCTAAACGTCTCTGATGATACATAAGAATTGAATTTCATTATTTATATTTGATGTGGTCTTTACACAATGTTTCCATGTTTAAAGCGTTTCTGTGTTCCTTTTATGTTTTCATTTTTCAATTACATTACCAAATATATATTTATGAACAAATTTCAAGAAGAATTCTTTTGCTTTTCTGCTTTTTCTGTTTAATACCTTAGATTAAATCGTACATAAGTAGTATTAGGCTATATATTTTTAAACAAACCTACCTCTTTGATATTTATATCAGACCTGAAAAAGTATCTCTAGCTAAAAGCTTATTTTATATATCTTTATTTTAGTCTTATGTGGTTACGCTTTTATACATCTTAAGTGTTGCAGTACAGCCGAACATCTCCGACCATTTATATTTATACAAATTTTAAAAATTGACTGTGTTTTCATGTTTGCGTTTTCTTTTCACGCCTCGTTCCTGCAGGAACCTCGCCCTATATCCGGGGCGTTGGTGGTGAGTGCGACTTCATTTTAGCTTATACACTGCAATGTGCTTCTTTAATAAGTCTTTTACCTTTTTTGTAGATTTTGTTGATGTTTGTCTTGATAATCGGTCATCTTTTAGCTTTGATAATGTCAAATATTGCAGAGTCTTGCCAAGCTTCAAAAATTCTTAACTTCTTAAAATATAATTCAAAATTGCTGACCAATAAACGTGTTAAGACTTTGAATAATTGTTAAGCAATATCTCATTTTCTTGAAGAAAAAAAAACCCTGACATTTTAAGACATAAATTTGTATAATTTTTTTTTCTGATTGAATTCATTTTGATGTTTTTTTTTCCACATACGCACATTGCAGTTTTTTATTCGATATTTATATTTAATTATCTTTCACTCTTTTTTCTTATCAAATAGCACTGCTCCTTCCCCCATGTGTGTACATATGTGCTCATGTCTTGTTCACTGTGTCGTCCATTTTACATCTTTTTTCCTTTTTCTTCCGATATATTTTCAAGTCTTTTGTCTAAAATATTGTAGAAAGTTCAAGTGTGGTGATATGTTAAATTGAAAATCGTATTAACATGTATCAGGTACAGAAACTGCGAGTTATTTTGTTAAAAAAAAGATTTAAAAAAATCTGATTAAAACCAATGCTTTCCAAGACTTCTTGAATCAAGGACTCGTTTCTGTGGATGTAAAAATTATGTTTATCAACACTGCTATGCGAACAAGTAAATTCAATTAATATCTTGTAATAATGATGTTTGGGCAGCGAAATATATTAATTCTAAATCAAGAATTACAATATACATGTATTTTTGTTCTGTACTCTATATTTTTGTTGTAACAATTTTTTTTGACTCCATTATTGACAGAAAAAAAATGTCATGATTCCAATCCGTTAATTTTGCGTTATGTAGTTTTCTACATGAATTAAATTAAAAAATGGCGTACCATATATTTTTAGCAACATACATTGCCCTTTTTTTGGAGGAAAAATCATCGATGATTGCAGAACACGTTTGCCAATGTCAGTGCTCATACGTGTTATACCTTATGTCAAGAAAATTAATTCACTCCAACTTTTCTTTTAGTAAGATAAAATTTCATATATTAATATTTGACGCGCTTTGTCAGCTTTTCTAAATTTCAATATATCACTTGTTATGTATGTAAATGATTGACAAATAAAGAACACGATGATATCTATAATTAAATGTCTGTGTGATAGTCTGCTCTTAGATTCCTCATAAAACAATAGTGTTCAATAACATTGATCAGCTGCATTTAGCAGACGCGACGATTTTTATTTGTTTGGGTCGTCAGACCAAAGAAATAATGGTAGCGAAATTTCGGACCCTGATATGCTTATTCGCAAAATCCGAAAGTAGTCCATCACGAATTCCTCGAAGCGGTTACTTCCCTTTACAGTACACTAACGCCGAAAAATTAAGAGAAGATCACTGCGTAAAGATTGTCAAATGACATGCGCATTAATTGTCAAACCTCCGAGGGATGAAAAATAGTTCCCGATTGATCGAAGGTTTCTAATATTTTGTAATTCTTTAACATTTCTGCAAATTACCGGTAATAGATTCAAATAATTTCGTTACGCGGATGAGAATCATTTCAATCAATGAAAATTGCTTGGCCTTTTCCCTAAAATTCGAATTATTTTGATCGCCCAGGGTTTTTTTTTCATTTGAAAGACCCTGGATCGTCTAAATGAACATTTATTTATTTTTTTTATATATATCTTTACGTCTTTATTTCTTTCTGTCTGTGTCTAAGTGATCTGCAGGTGTCATAGAATCTACATAAAACTGGTAAAAGAGGGGGAAATAGTGTGGCATGTATACTCGTTCATTTTCAGATGAATATTCCCCCAAAATTAATGATTTTCTCAAAACTAAATATAGCAAGTTTTGAGTATAATTCCTTTTTCTTGATTATGATGCACGAAAGGTTATGTTGATGCGGTTTCTTTTTATGTGGTTTTTATAACATTAAGCGAAAGGAAATCTTTCGCGAAAAGTTCGTACTATACCTAGAGATAAGACATCTCCGCATCAGGTGAAGAATCTGGCTGTTAAACAATTACTCAAACTGTATCTGACAGTTATCACCCGAAAGTGACTATAACACGTGCATATTCATGTTTTATTCGTGCCATAATACACGCTTTACCATTATATAAAATCAACAATCATTTGACGCATATATACAATATTTGCACCAGTTAACTTTTTTTTGGTGAATTTAAGAAGCAATGATAAAGATTTTAGTAAGATAATATAAGAATATGCGTTTAAATTAATGATATGCATTTCTTAAATGGATTTGTCCAGCTTCCAATTTTGGAACCGTCGATTAATTTTACTGGTCACACTGCACGAAGATATAGACTGTCCTCGCTATATGGATGAGACAGCGACTGAATTCTGTATAGTGCTGACTCATTAGATATTTTGAAACAAATAAATGACTGAAATACGCACACTGATAATGATAATAGAAAGTACAAGAACAACAAAGTCCTATCTTTTAATATTCCAGGTATATAGCTCAAAAGCTAGGCCGGACGTGCCTGTTAAATATTAACAAAAACATTGTTACTTATTGTATCATTCGTAAAGATCGGGTTTTCATGCAACATGACATGAAGACTTAGGTGACCAGATTGGCGTTCCAGTTCTAAATGAACGCTACTTAATATGATTTTTGGTTTTATTAATTTCATCGTTTATTTATTTTCCATCAAAAACTGATCTGAATGTCCGATTAATTTAAAGAAGTAAAATGTTTGTTGTAAGAGATTCTGCAATTGTAACATTTCCACGTGTTTTATATTTATACGAGGAGTTGCACGTTTGTGCTGCAAACGTTATGTCTAAATTATTATTACGAGGACATTCTGTCTAGTTTGCTTAGAACTTGTCAATTCTTTGTCATAGAAAGAAGAAGTTTGTCATAGTACAGGAATGGCCTCTCATAAAGAAAACACTATTATCATGGGGGTAAACATGCAAGTTTTTAACTTCTAGAAATATACTTGCTTTTTCCCGTTGCTCATTTATTTAAGACAGGAAACGAATATACTGTAGACACGTCTGAAGTAAAATATTGACTTATTGTAAGAGAAGTTTGCCAGAGAGGGTGCAGTTTTACGATATATTTCTTGTACAGAAACATTTCCGGGATGAAAATAGGCTGAAACATGCTTGTTAATATAATTAATTTGATCTCCATAGTATAAACTCTTGCTTCAATAGGAACATTGTTCGGAATATGTTCTAAAAAATTTCACCTTCAAGTATAATCATTACATATAGAATTTCGGCTGAATAGGGCTTCTGAAAATAAAAGATATGTTTGTATGCAGTTAATATGATAAGCTTGTTAACATGATCAAAATTGCTTTTTGATATGTTAAGGCTATGAAGCTAAAGAAAATAATACAAAAACTTGTTACAAAAAAAAAGAAAAAAAAGGAGAAAAATCATGCAAATTAAAAGGCATATTTTTGTTATACTCTATATCTAATGCCATGTGTTTTCTTTCTATTTTAAGATACATTTACAGAAGAATGCCGAGGTATGTGTCTACAAAAATTTTAGCATGATGCGTGCATCTCAATAACACAACTGTAAATCAGCACAGTTTCGCGAGGCTATTTCTTTCACTATCTTATTTGAACTTCTTTTTTTTGCAATATCTATTGTTCTTTGGAAATTTGACTAAACTTTACTTTGACTTAAAAATTTCATCATAAAAAAAATATATCCGCTTTTTAATTTTTAAACGCTGAGCTTGAGCTTTTCTCTTCACTTAGTGATCTTTACCGATTTTGCACGACATTCATCGGCATTCTCCTGTATCTTCCGATTTTTTTCCGGAACACTTATAATTTTTCTTAAAATTCTTGGCACTTTACTGTGTAATCTAATTTTTAATTTCCGCTTTCTTACAATTGCATATAATTTGTGATTTTTATACACATTTTATATATTTAATTCATTTTAAATATAATTTGATTAAAAATGTTCAGCACGTGAAAAAGTCTGATTTACAGTAAGTCGCCCATGCCCGAAATAAATTCTCTTTTTTATGTGCAAACGCTTTGATTTTATTTGTGAGTTTTTTCTTCTTATTACCTGAGGAAAGATGATGATTCATACATTATAAGAAAATTAGATAGTATGGCATTAGAGATTGAGCACATCATGTATGATATACAGCATTTATTAATCACTAGTTCACTTTCTTTATATTTCGAAATGTATCTGTCACTATATATTCACTATCACTTCATATCATTTAAAATAAATAAACAATGAAATAAATTACAATAAACGAATAGTTGGCTTAAAACTAGTTGCTGGTCTGGCTCGTCAGTTATGACTATGGTTTCAGCAGGATATAGTACAAAAATTAAAGTAATCTCGTAATTGGTTCTTGTCAAATGAATGTTGTTGTTTTTTTTAATCCACAGGTAAATATTTGTGAACTTATGCTACAGAACATTTCTCTCCAAAGTGTGCATAAAATGGGAAAGCACCTTAACAAGTATCATACGCCAAAGATGGGGGGGGGGGGGGGCAAATGTTTTTAAAAAAAAGTCCACTTTACCACTTTATAGTATATAACCTGGTTCGTATACACCGGTGTGCATTCTTTGATAAAATTTGGTTTTATTGGTATTTTAATGAATATTTTTGTACTAGTTTTCAAGGAAGTTATATTAAAACTTACAGTATTATAACCACAGTAAATTCAATAAACGTATTCTAATTGTATTTGGGATCAATGGCAGCAAAAATGAAAAGGTGGATTTGCTGTAACACGTATAACATATGTATGTTTCTGTGTGGTTTTCATATGTAATTATCCTTACTGGTCGCGTTCACGATTATATATATTTATTCTCTCGTTTATTCTTTGGACTACAATTCAATCAACATTATAATACGTGATTCATGAGATTGCATATGTGATTTAAACTCATTTGCTGAGCTTCTTTGATCACTCAGTCGTTGTCGTCGTCGGCGTCGTGTAAAAAATTGTTCAAACAATATTGAATATGTCATAAAAATAGGAATACCTGCTGGTCATAACAGGGTCTTGCTGTACGACAACGGGAATTATTCTGGAGTCTACAATGTTGGAGTTCTGCTCCTTTTTAACGAAGAATATTTGTCAATATCGCTTATTTAGCAGAAAAATTTCAAAGATTATCAAGACATTGCGTTTCAGATTTTTTTGAACTCACGCTCGATGAGGCTTGCACACAATATATTTTTACTAAGAACTAAGTTTAAATTGGAGTTATCGGTCTTATTTACCAGAACCATGAGCATTAAAACTAAAGAACGTCAACTGTTCTAATTTGTATGGGTCTTGTCTGTTAATAGATTGGCGCTGAGCTTCTTAACAGGAAGTTCACCGCGTACAACAATTCAGTATTCGGCAATACACGTACATCATGTATGCTATGATATTTCCCAGAAGGTAACATATAGGTGATCGTTTCAGCAGGAGAACCCTCGACGAGGCCAAAACATGCGTTCACCTATGCATTTTTTTCTCTCTTTTCTTTCTCTTTGAAATTACCTATTAGCTTAACAGTTGAATGCCCGCACAGGAATTTTTCAAGATCGATATGTTTCATAGTTAATGATAGTTAACTCTGATTTATTGTTTATTTTATAGTCAGACTCCATTGCGTGCTGATTCGCTTATCATCAGTTTTCACGAGCTACATTGAATTCTTCATTCCTGTGTTAAGAAACAGTTTCATTCAGTCGTATTCAGTCAAGAAAATTGTCTTTTCATCGTCACTATTATTATTTCTTAAATCATCTTAAAAATCTCTGAAAAGTTCGCAGTATGTGGCTTTTATATTATTGACATGAATTGTACTGAATTATACTTGCATCTGTTAAGCATCTAAAATTAAAATGAAAAACAATGCGAGTTTACTATGAAACAATTAGAAATATTGTGTTAAGTATAAACCTTATTCAGGGGAAATAAAACATTTATAAATTGTTTGGTTTTATTTTAATGGTTTAATAAGAGTCTTTTTTCCCTCTTTGATCTGGTGTCAACGCAGCCATTTGATCTCGTGTCAATGCAGCCAATGAATATAATGGTCCTCATCAATAAGTAAATAACAAGAAATTTAATAAGAAAAGTTTATCTTCTGAAACATAGATCAAGAAATCAACATTTGAATGATAGAAATGAAAATATACATATATATATTTTTTGAATTAGTTCTTGTTTTACTCTGCCACATATGCAGGTGAATAAAACTCTGTTATAAGATTCTTAAAGACTGAGAATAATAATTTAAAATTTCTCGGATTATATTCTCTATTAATAAAGCTAATTACCTGACAATGATTTGGATTGGATAATAGAAATAATTCATAATAACGTGCACCGCGAGATTTGGCGAGATGCCACGTGACCTCACCACATGTTAAGTGCAGTCACGAAATCTGACTGCGCGCCAAAATTCCAATGTTAGATATGAGGGGAAGATGTAGCGTGTATGATAATATCAGGAGTTTACTGAATGTCTATTAGAATGGAAATAATTATCGACAATACACATATTACAGACTTTTGTACACTATTCAATCAGTCAACAGCCATTGCTAGATCTTACGCATACTGCTACATATGTATAATATAGTATGGCAATTCTATTACAATGTGTACATACATGTTCTACTCTGAAAGCCGTATGTTTATATTTTAATATTCAAAACATCTTGGTTCCCAATTGTATCCTGACATTTTGTTCGGTGTAAGTCAAAGATCACTGAACACTAAACTATAGCATGTATGTTATGAATTGAATATTTTTTAGATATAGAAATGTTTCTGTAAATTAATACATCGACCGGACTACTTTTTTGCTGAATTTTTCATAATAACACAGGTCAAATAAATGAAATGCATGAAAGCTGCATGTTCCCTTATCCCTCTAATTTAACACTGATTGAATTGATTACGAATAAACAATCAAAGTGTCTTATTGTTTTCGAATCTCTGATAAAAAAGCATGCTTCAGCGTGTATTATACTCTTGAAAATGCTATCATTACTTCTAAACTTAAGACCAAAATTGTGCATAAATTCTGCAATATTTGATACATTCCATATCTTATATTAATTTTTTTGTACCAGTTCATATAATTATCTGATTATTCACGGAAAGTTACGAAGAATGCCGATATTCAACGGGTGATCGTATAATTATGACGTATAATTATGGTACATTAGCTCCTCTTGTCATTTATATAGACAGTTTTATCTTCCATACCTTGTGCATTTAGCTGTAAGCTGTTTAACATCGTTGTCTAGAGAAAAGTGCAAGCTTGCAGAATATATTACTTCTACCTGCTACTATAAAATTATCGCTTTCTGTTAAATTACAGACTTCTCGAAAAGAAACAAATCATGCGAGCTTATAATAAGCGAAAGTATATTAATTGAATGATGTTTATAGACTTGTCGACCTGTTTTTTCCGCCTTTTCCCCTCGAATGATCTCCTTTTATTTAGATACAGCTCTCACGATATTATGAAACTTATTGCGGTGGTTAATTGAACACCAATGACGTCATATTGCCTGTGCGATAAGAGATAACTCCGAAAATATCGTGCATTTTTATAGATTTTGCTTGCTATTCTCGTGATGATTAGAAAAATAACACAGTTACAAACATAGATGATAGCAGTTCAATGTCGCAGGTGCTTTATAAAGACACTGACTCTCTTCATTTTACTTGTAATTATAGAATCAATAAAACATGAACTGTTTACCATGGACACAAGATTGACGCTGTGTCGAGGACCGAAGACATTGCAGTAGTAAATCAAACTTAGAATAGATAGATAAATGACAAAAGTATAAGGCTATCATTTTTTGTTGTTTAAATATGTTGATTTACAGTTTTAGTATACCTGCCATCAATATAATGTAAAATTCCGGCACTTCTCACAACTGTTTATTTCGAAAGTTGTCGGAGGACAGGATGTCATTAATTGCTGTTGGTCGCACAGACGCACTTATACATGTACAGTATAAACTCTGTAGAATGACCCTCTGTTGAGCAATAACCTCTATACAACAACGATATTATTCCGATTTACACTGCAGTTCACCTCTGTATAGCAAGACACTCAGCAACAACCCAAACATTTCTCTCCAAATGGATATTGCTCTGCAGAGGTTATCCTGTATAATAATTATCTTTATCAGTCACGGAAAGTGACGAAAAATTCCGAACTTTATCGAGATTATGATAAATACATCCCTAAAAGCCACGAACACTTTTTATACAATTTCCAGCATGATAGTTTTTACAGTTTTGACTAAAAATTAATTTCTTGAGATAGAATGCCAAGTTTTCTGCTTAAGTTTGAATCACGTAACCTTAATTTTATTGTTGGATTGTGGAATTTGCATAAAAAAACGACACAGTCATGAAAATTTAACAAATTATTGGTTTTACACCATAGAATTCAGTCATTTTATACAAAATGATTTAAACAATAATACAGTTTTCAATTATTTTTTTTACTTTATCAAGATGTCAGATAATGCAAAATATTTTATTTTTCAGGCTCATACCAGGGACAATGGTTGAGGGGGATGCGACACGGTTATGGCGTCCGAAAGAGTGTGCCTTATGGTTTAGCTTCACACTATCGACCAAAGGCTCTTCGGGCGTCACTGACCTCCCTTCGAAGCGAAAACGAGGACGAACAAGTTGTCAAAAATCGGGATAAAAAGCTTGATGAAGCAAGAGGTGGGTTCGTTTTGAAAGCCCGCAGCGACGAGACACCACCTACTCGTCGTAGATCTTTTTTCGATAAACAGGGGAGATCTAGTTTACGTAAAACTTTAATGTCGGGTTTACGTTTAAAGAAACAAAAAAGCACAGGTGATATAAATGATTCCCCAAAACGTCAAACAGGTTCTGTTCGCAGCACAATCAGCAGTCTAAGTCATGTAAGTGCCGAATCCACGCAAAGTGGAATGACGAACGCATCAATGTACACCGATAGTAATTTAAGTTTTGTAAGTCAGGATGACATCACTGACGTCAACGTAACGGAAACGTATATGGGTGAGTGGAAAAACGATAAAAGATCAGGATTTGGTGTCAGTGAACGATCTGATGGATTAAAATATGAAGGGGAATGGTTTAACAATAAAAAATACGGATACGGTGTTACGACATTCAAAGAAGGTACAAAAGAAGAAGGGAAATATAAAAATAATGTGCTTATATCATCAGGAAAGAAAACTAAATTGTTTTTGATACGGACTTCCAAGTTGAGAGAGAGAATAGACAATGCAGTATTGTCAGCTCAAAGAGGTGCGCAAATTGCCCTACAAAAAGCGGATATAGCTATTACTAGGTATGATATAAAACTTATTACTATTTATTATATTGAATTATATTCAATTTTCAGGTATTTATGTAAGAATTAAATACCACGATAAAAGCAGTCATATTAATTAATTAAGA
Organism: Ruditapes philippinarum; assembly: GCF_026571515.1. Taxonomy (NCBI): domain Eukaryota; kingdom Metazoa; phylum Mollusca; class Bivalvia; order Venerida; family Veneridae; genus Ruditapes; species Ruditapes philippinarum. The sequence continues at coordinate 132,750 of NW_026852834.1, forward strand.
ATTCCTGCCAATATTGTATGCAACGAAAATATTCTAGATCTTTTAAAGGGACTCCACTGAGGTTTAAAGCCTAAAAACATAACATAAATGAGCTGGGACACTTTAAACAGAAATATATGCAAATATGGTTAAGAAATATAATTTGAAATAAATTGAAAATCGTATTTTTATGCTTTTTTAAGCCCGATTTGAGTGAAAAGTGTTAAAACGCTTTTCATTTTTACAATTTGAATAATTATTCTGGAAAAACGAAGTGCGCGAATGATCTGAAATTTTGCACAAAGATTAGTGGTCTAAACTACATCAAATTGTACAATTATCTGAAAAAAATATTTTCAGTCCCATCATGTCAAAAAAACTCAGTGGAGTCCCTTTAATATCTGTGAAATATTGAGTGAATTTAATAAACTTAAATATTGGTAAGTTTGAGAATGTGTATTGCTTTCACATTCATATCAATGTATGATAATTTACTACAAGCATTTTCAGTTATGTATTGAAGTACATGCACATATAAAAGTCGTCTTCTTTCAAGCAACAGTGCACAGTTGCACTCTTAATTAGCACGTGAATTTGGCTTATTTGTTGTTGTTTTTTTTAATGAAAAAGATGATATCTTAAAAAATTTCCCAGACAAAAGAACTATCCAGTCAAATATTCGCTTTTCAAACATCCTTTGTCAATGTTCCAATTAAAGCCATAATGCATTCGTTAGTCAAATGTCCTGGTCAGTGTCCCTGTTAAGGCCATTCGTTATTCAATTTCTCAAACATCGTTGTCAGTGCTCCAAGTAGGGCCATTTGTTTGTCAAATTTCCTTGTCAGTGTTCCAATTAAGGCCGTACGTTAGTCCAATGTCCTGGCCAGCATTCCAATTAAGGCCAATCGTTTGTCAAATATCCTGGTCATTGTTCCAATTAAGGCCATTTGCTAGTCAAATATCCTGGTCATTGTTCCAATTAAGGCCATTCGTTAGTCAAATATCCTGGTCATCGTTCCAATTAAGGCCATTTTCTAGTCAAATATCCTGGTCATTGTTCCAATTAAGGCCATTTGCTAGTCAAATATCCTGGTCATTGTTCCAATTAAGGCCATTCGTTAGTCAAATATCCTGGTCATCGTTCCAATTAAGGCCATTTTCTAGTCAAATATCCTGGTCATTGTTCCAATTAAGGCCATTTGCTAGTCAAATATCCTGGTCATTGTTCCAATTAAGGCCATTCGTTAGTCAAATATCCTGGTCATCGTTCCAATTAAGACCATTTGCTAGTCAAACATCCTGGTAATTGCTCCAATTAGGGCTATTCGTCAGTCAAATATCCTGGTCATCGTTCCAATTAAGGCAATTCGTTAGTCAAATATCCTGGTCATTGTTCCAATTAAGACCATTTGCTAGTCAATCATCCTGGTAATTGCTCCAATTTAGGCTATTCGTCAGTCAAATATCCTGATCATCGTTCCAATTAAGGCAATTCGTTAGTCAAATATCCTGGTCATTGTTCCAATTAAGGTTATTCGTTATTCAAATATCCAGATCATCATTCCAATTAAGGTCATGCGTTAGTCAAATATCCTGATCATCGTTCCAATGAAGGTCATTCGTTAGTCAAATATCCTGATCATTATTCCAATTAAGGTCATGCGTTAGTCAAATATCCTGATCATCGTTCCAATTAAGGTCATTCGTTAGTCAAATATCCTGGTAATTGTTCCAATTAAGACCATTCGTTAACCAAATATCATGGTAATTATTCTAATAAAGGTCATTCGTTCGTCAAATATCCCGGTCGTTGTTTCAGTTAAGGCCATTTATTAGTAAATTATCATTGTCAGTGTTCCAATTAAGATAATTTGTAAGTCAAATTTTCTGTTCAGTGTTCCAAGTAAGGTCATACGTTAGTGTAATTTTCTGGTCCGTGTTCTTATTAAGGTCTTTGTCAGTAAAAACAACCTTGTCAGTGTTCCAATTTAGATCATTCTTTAGTAAAATATCTGTCAGTTTTTAGAAAGATGAAATGTTAGTCAAATATCCTTGAGAATGTTTTAATTTAGGTCATTCGTTAATAAAATATCCCTGTAAGTAATCTAATTAATTAAGGTCATATATTATTCAAGTCATTCTTTAGTCAAATAACCTGGTCAGTTTACTAACGAAGGTCATTCTTTTGTTAAACAAATATCAGTTTACTAAACAATGTCATCCATTTGTCCAATGGTCCGGTCAATTTGCTTGTACAGATCTTTTATCAGTTATAATGTCAGTTATTTTAACACATGCGGTGATTTATTGTACCCATGATTTGTCAAATAATTCAAACAGATTTTTTTCTAATGATACAATCTACAAAGTTTTTTTACCAAAGTTTTTTTTTAAAGATAATTTGGTGATATAATTATATTTTCCATGACAACGTCTGTTTCTATGTTTGTATCTATCAGATTATTTAGTAAAGCCCTTTTTGTCAAATGCATTATATAACGGCAAGGATCGTAATCGTGATCGACAACAGTTGGTTGTCAAATATTCTGGTCAGTGTTCTAAGCAAGGCCATTCGTTTGTCAATTAACGGTGTCAGTTCACTAACGAAGATATTTATTTGCTAGTCAACGGTGTGCGTGTTAAGACAAATAAGCAAGTTAGTTTACTGATGAAGGTGCTTCGTTTAGTCAATTTACTTACAATGGTCTTTCGTTGGTGAGGTAATCGTGCAAGTTTACTAACGTAGATATTTAGAAGTCGAACAATCTGGTCAGTGTTCTAATCAAGGTCATCCATCAGTACAAGGGCTGTCCCAAAAAATCATGGTCAGCAGCTTTTAAATACAAAATACTCAACAAGGCAATACTGAGTGTGTACATGCAAAACATGAGCAAGATATTGCACTCTTGTCAGTTTACTAAAGGGATTGCTTCGTCAGTCAAATAATCTGGTCAGTAATGTGACCTTTGATTTATCAATTTTTTAAAAAAAATTCTATGTCATATTATACGCATAAAATTACTGATCCGGCGAGTGACATATGCTTTCCATCTGTCAAATAATCTGACAAGTTATATTATATGTATGCTTGTATCTATCAGGATTGTCTTGTAATTAATGTAACTAATCATCACCTTATGTCAGAAATTTTTATGGCAAGAGTTGTGGTAATATGTTTTCTCAATCGTGCGGAATTCAAATGATTTGGCTAAGATTTCTCAAGTAGGTGATTGTCTGTAAAACAATCTGGTCAACGACTGTCTGACCAGTCCGGGTCATCATCAATGTTAACATAGATTTATATTTTTGTGCTTGTTGATGTGATCGGAGTAAACAAAACTTTTTTTCCCCCAATACTTATAATACAAGAAACATGACGGAAAAGCCCGATGTTTCACGGATGAGTTTAACCAATTACAAACCAATCAAAATAATTAAGAAGTGCAAATTGAATCAGTCAGCATGTACAACTTGTGTTATGCATCTACGTACAGATGGAATAGATAAAAACCATACACATTACCAAAAGTATTTTTATAATCGGATGTGTGCCAAGAAATTAATGGTCCATGATTTCCTCTGAAAGCTGTAGACTGGTACTCACTCTCTAAATGCTAAACCAATCTTTTTACATTGTAACAGAATTGAGCCATGTCACGACAAAATCAACATAATGGGTTTGCGACAAGCATGGATCCAGACCAGCCTGCGCATCCGCGCAGTCTGATCAGGATCCATGCTGTTCGCTTACAGACCCTATAACAAATAGAGAAACTGATAGCGAACAGCATGGATCCTGATCAGACTGCGCGGATGCGCAGGCTGGTCTGGATCCATGCTGGTCGCAAACCCATTATGTTGGTTTTGTCGTGACACGGCTCAATTGATGTACAGACTGAGCTAAGGCAGCGCCGAAAACGTTACAGAACACGACTTTTCGGTTATTTATTTTGTAATGAATACTCACTTAAAAAAGGTAATTGTTTTATGAGACCCATTGAAAACTTCATTGATAGAATTAACTTTACTATACGATTCATTATTATTTAGGCTTCCATTCTTTAACTTTGATTTTTTTTAATAAATAAAATATGTGCATTGTCTCTATTGATTATGCTTCTTGTTGCTAAGGTAATTTATTTTCATTTCCGTAACGTAAAACACTACCAAGACATAACTTAGTAATTAACACCTCCGTTTTGCTAGATTACTCGAGACCTTGATACAAGAACGTACGTATTGTATGTTTTAACAAAAGCAGTAATGACGTCATTTAGCATACCAATCTCCATGCGAGTAATTCTATGAATGAAACAACAAGCAATAGAGAAGAGAAAAGATGTTAAATGAAACGTAAAGAGAAGAAAACCCGACATTGATGAAGTGTTTTGTATACGCTCTCAACACATAAATCAATATTTCTAAAATGGGAATCTTCTTTAACAACAGACAAAATTCATTTACATTTTCTGAACACGTCTCTAGAGTGACATTAAAACACTGTTAATAACGCAAAATAAACCCCTTTGGTCATTTTAAGTGCATTTAGCTTTTGTATTTCTGTTGATTTTAGAACTTTGCTGAATATTAAATACAACGAATACTTGAGTATAATTAAATTTAATTCCATCTGAAGTTGTTTTTCTCATACATCACACTTTAAGGAAATCAATATTATAATAAGTATATAATTATATGAGTATATACATACATGTATATATATCGATCAAAAACTTTAATTCGCATGAAGAGAACAGTCTAGACCAACATTGAAATGTGTCTTATTTTATTTCTATAAAACGTCTTTCATTTTCTCACACTTTCACAAAATTATTTTGCCGAGCTTTTGGCCAACTCTTTCGACATATAGATAATAAATCAAAGCACAGAAGGCGCTGAATTTGTTTGGGTCTCAGAATGTCAGAAAGGTGAAGGTTGTGAGATTATAAAACAATTTGTCTTTGTATAGTGCCACCAACGCTTTCCAGCGTTTTAATTGTGGTAGATTGGCTATAAGAATAATTGCAACACTGATATTCGGTCCAATGTTTATTTGACTTAAACAGTTTGAAAAAAAATGAGTTACCTTAACTGGGATTTGAACTCCAGACCTCTCGCTTCCTAAGCGAGTGCGCAAACCCCTCGGCCACGGTGAATTTATATGTGAGCGGCCTGAAGAAAACCATATTATTCTAGTTAGGGTTTGTAACGACGCTAACTGTTGTTTAACACTTGTGTAAATAATCATGGCGCTTACTATAAGCATGTATATCTATAAAGAATAAAACAATATTAGAAATCTTCGACCATTCGGGAATTATTTTGCTTGAATATTAATCCGCCTGTCATGTGACCATATTTACGCAGTGATCTCCCCTAAATTTTCCGGCCTAAGTGTTACATATAAAGGGGAGTAACCGCTTCAAAAAAGCGGACTACTTTCGGCACTTGCAATTAACAGCATTAGAGTCTGAAATTTCGCTACCATTATTTGTTTGGTCTGACGACCCAAACAAATAAAAACTAAAGTATCCGCATAGGAATATAGTAACTGAATTAAAGTCTACGATCCATATTTAATCAGTTTTAACTAACTTACATCCGGGCCCCTAGACACAGTTATCTAATTTCTAACCGCAAAATGCATCGCCAGCGTCTAACAGAACGCCTGTATCCAAGCGGCCGTCCAAATACGGCAAAAATATGGGTCATAAAAAGGTAAAGAAAAGAAACCAACAAAACAAAAACAAAAACACATTTACTTCGTTAATTCAGTTTTGTGTATTCAGTTATTTTTCACTTTTAGAAAAATAAAACAAACAGAAATGTTCATCGATTGCCTGGATATTTGAATTTTTATTCTTTTACGCACTTAAATTAAGTGAAATTATATTATAATTATGTTGTATTAACGCAGTACCTCACAGTTTTGCCTCAGAAGAGGTATACTAAGGTATATCTTGTGGCATGCTTGAGGTCTGCACTTTTACAAAGTCTTCCCAGTACAATGTCACGTGTGAGAGAAGATGATAAACCACTAGGCCAATATTCAATATAGTTGTAAGGGGGGGGGGGGGGGGGTAAGGGGGGATAAGTTTTGATGCTAAGTACTCTTTAGTCTTCTAAATGATAAATTATTCCTTTTGTTTGTATTTTTCATGGTTCCTTGTATCGTTGTTAAAGAAATGACTCTTTAATGTAAGAGACTGCAAACTGAAGCAGACGACAATAATTAGTGAGGAGATAGATAGACAGTGTCGTAACAGATGAATAATTCAGTTCCTGTTTTTACCGCATGAATATTTAACAGACAAGAAGGCGTTAAAAGTCTCCATCTTTTTGTAACAGCTCGTCAATGATAAACTTATGAGCTTGCAATATTCCATAATGTCCTAAAGAATCATATTTTAAAAGCTGTCATATCTTAAAACCCGGAAAAAGATCTCGTGGCAGAATTGATATAAGTAATTCCCACTACAGTATTTATAGAACTAGATTTAGATCTTTTTCAGTGATAAAAAAATCATTTCTCGACTTTAACTTAAAGTCTGGTTCGGTGCTATAGAAGTGTAGTCGTAGAAATATTTAATACATGTATATTATTTCACTCATGATTTTTTATTGTATATTCATTTAGAAAATAACTAATATTTTCAACATGAACGTGTAGCCAACATCATCAGAAAAGGTCGTGCCTTAAAGACCTATCATGACTCGCTCATTCTTTTAAAATGTCCATTGTAAGATACATAATATACAAAAATAACAGAATTTTATGCCATTTCAAGGTAAGAAATAAAGAGGGCATACATTTGTTGTACTGCTTGCCAATTGAATGTGATATCTGTATATAAAGGTGTACTATCAAAATACATTTTTAGTTCGTTGTTGGCCTTTAATAACTTGAAAAATGTATCGAAACAGCATACAGGTGATCATTAATGACGTCAAAAGTACCTCCCACCCACCTTATCAAGACAAATACATTATATTTATAGTTTTCTATTAATTCCCACTACAGCAATATAACACAAAAATAAATGTATCAAATTTACAATTTATAACTCTACAAGACAGAGTTGCCTAACCAGCCCTCACATTCTATAATAGTCAGGTATTAAGCGGTACACCTACAGATATGTTACCATGCCAACATATTGTTGACATACGAGAAATATATTTTTCCTATGTCGAGAATATGTTCAACCAATTATTTGCACGTGTGAATATACATTTAGATATATGGTACCGTGTCTCACTGAGAACTTATTACTGTTCAACTGTCATATATAACAGTCAAAACCGTTATCTCACTGAGTGTAATCTAAAAATATAGTTAACATTTTTTTCATAATTATTTTCTTTCAACAACAGAAATTGATTCTTATTTATAGTTTTAGTTCGCACAGAATAGTCGTTTAGAACACAATTCTAACACTCCTAAGTACCAACCACGTGTCATGCAATAGGTTAAGTTTAGTTTCAGTCTCTGAGCACTATCAGCTATGATAGGACGTGTGTCCAACCAAACTCTTTACTGGCTGGTGAGCACTGATAAAATAACAACTGATCGTTCCAGATTCTAAGCAGAAAAAGTCCGCGGTGAAAGTGTTAAGCAAATGGACGGTCTTGTTAAAGTATGATTACCCTGGTGAATGATTTAGAATTTATGATGTTTTTCTTATTCAAGTCAAAAAATTATAAGTGTATCCTTCGTGTCTTTAACGATTAAAAGGAAGTGATATCAAGTTCAAGTTATTCAGGTACAAAAGAAAGGAAAGACAGTCTAAATTATTTTTTTAACTCTTGATAATGGCAGCATAACCATAAATTATTATTAAGGTAATTAAAGGGACGTTACTCATTTAAGTAGCATAAACATTCAATATAGAGTTATGTACCTTCATGTTAGTTAAAACTTATCTAGTTATAAATGGTGTTCCAATGTTGTGAATTGAGCAATGCACTTTGAATGTTACATTTCAGAATTACTCCAATCTTTTAAAATCCAAAGCTTGTTTAATATAAGTTTTTGTTTGATATAAAATAAATCCCTTCTTTTGATCAACTTTTATTTATTTGATTGACTATTTTATGTGATGATTTTATTGACATTTATAACTGTTTGAGATTGGTTTGACCGTACAGACTAAGATTTAAACAACATGAATTGTTCTATTGAACGGTCAACTGGTCATGTGCATCTTCTTTTTTTCTTACCTTGTTTTCTTATCAGTTGAATGGGTTATTAAAACATGTCTGATAGAAACTGTATGTATGTAGTATGTAAATCAGTTGTACTGATATTGATAATAGATGTAATCATTTTGTTATTCAGGATGGCGAACGCTAGGGCAAAGGCGGAACAGGCTGATCAGGCGGCCCTGAAAGCCGAGCAAGACTCGGACACAGCTAGGTTAAAAGCTAAACAATATGCACCAGAATTTCACCAACCAGGTATATTTAAAATATCCATTATATTACTTACGCAATTATGTCTGTCGGTTTGACAATAAGTTTGTTTGTTTTGGGTTTTACGTCACATTGACACAGTATAGGTCATATCGCGACGTTCCAGCTTTACTGGTGGAGAAAGACCTCAGGTGCCCTTCCGTGCATTATTTCAGGCACGAACGGGCACCTGAGTAGAACCACCGACGTTCCGTAAGTTAGCTGGATAGCTTCCTCACATGAAAGAATCCAAAGTCCCTGTCGGAATTCGAACCCACAGCGGTGAGGGGCAAGTGATTTGAAGTCAACGACCTTAACCACTCGGCCACGGACGCCCCTTGACAATGAGTATTTGATTATCATCCCAGGAATCTTTAGGCGGGACATTTAGTTGTTTCTATGTCCTACACGTCTTTATTTTCTGTCTTCTTACCTCGGGTAGGGTGTAGGTCAATTTATCTTAATATAAGGCTAATACATTAAATTTTCAAAGTAAATTACGGATTTACAAATTAATTACAAATTTTATGTTAAATTAATAAAATATTTCAAATGCGTGACTAACGCATTAAGGGCTATTTATTTGCATAATTTTACCTTTATTTGGTTATTTTTTTGGATTGAAAGTGTCGTTTACAATGTGCAAATTTCTCTCTTTGTTCACTTGACAATATTTTTAAACACATTTTCATTTTTTTTCATGAAAATAAGCATGAATCAGGAGGCGTGCTGCTTTAAGTGACGGGAATAACATTACATTTCCCCAAACATTATTTACTATCCACTTCTATTCCGATGAAAATGAGAAGTCGACGGTTTACTTATATGTATAGAGTTTGTAAATTTTCTTTTCAAACATATTAAGTACGATAAAATATGGTTTTGATAGTGACAAGATACTCCATGACTATGCTCACAATAAGATATAACACGTTCTTCAAACGTATTTAAAGATTTTGTTTCATTTGAGGTACTTTTTACTGACAACATTAATTTTATTACCATTCTCCAAAGTATTTTGAAAAATGCTTACGCAAGGAAATACATTTTACCTCACATTACTACTTTCGTTATAGTTTAAATTTACATGAGTGTCATTGAAAAAAGAAACAGTACAAACATTTCTGATATAATTTTTAAACATGAATTGGTCTAATAATAATTTGAGCCGCGTCACGACAAAACAAACGTAATGCGTTTGCGACCAGCATGGATCCAGACCAGACTGCGCATCCGCGCAGTCTGATCAGGATCCATGCTGTTCGCTTAGAAACCCTATTACAAGTAGAGAAACTGATAGCGAACAGCATGGATCCTGATCAGACTGCGCGGAAGCGCAGGCTGGTCTGTTTCCATGCTGGTCGCAAACGCATTACGTTGGTTTTGTCGTGACGCGGCTCATTTATATATAGATGTAGTTTGTGATACATGTTCCGATATTATATATCTAATCATTGCCGATCATAAATTATTGTAGAACAAAATATTATTATTCATTTTATAAATGTTCATACTAAATCACTAAGAACTTAATCAACCTTCTCTTTTTCTTATCCAAACGTTACATTTCTACAGTTTTTATCCAAACTTTAAATACTTACGGGAAATGTAACCAATGTAGACCAATCCATTGAAATGCGTTTTCTCCAGTAGTACGAAATACAAATATTCAAATTTTCGTTCCCATTAAAATTTCATTATTTGCGTACTTTGATACAATGATAATTACATGTCACACCAGAGCGTATTAATCGTCATATTGCAATGGATAACAATTAATATGAACAACACACGTTAAAGTTTGTGGCACATATTCTTTTGCAGTTTTTTCTTCAAGAATACATATAGGTTTGTTTATTGAATAGTTATATCAATTTTTGTTATTTTATTTAAGGCACAGACATAATCAAGAAAAAACTTATGGAACAGAACCATAACGGTCAACCAATAGATGAACACTATGACTTCAGCCATATGGAAATGCAGCAGAACCACAATCCGCATCAGCGCTCAAAATCCATGATGATGCGGAATGAGGACGGTACACGGGGCTTATCGCCCTCCATGGCCATGGACCAAGGATTTGGTCCGAGTAGAAAAACTAGTGCACAGGCGGATTTTAATTATTTAAGTGTTAACAATCCTTTGCTACAAACGACGCCAAATTCCCTCAACCCTTCTCAAGAAACTGTGATTTCCAATCATTCTTCGCATAACCGGAGTCCTTCATTAAAAATAAGACGGTATAGCTTTTTAGCTGGCTCAAGAAGAGGGCGTGGCTTTAGTGAATTATTTAATTCCACTATTTTAAATGACCATTTTGATCAGTATTCGGCTCAACAAGACGACAGTGGCCTAGGAAGGGATTTTCTAACCCCGCAGGACCGCGTTTCCAATCGTGTACACCCCAGTGATACTTCTCCAGATTCCGGCGTCTCGGAGGGCGTGGACGAAGGGGCTCGCCCTTTTACTCGCCGTAGAACTCTACCATGTATAGTTAAAGGCGATGAAAACAGCGCCAAAGCAGCAGTAAAAGAACAGGCTCATAGCAGTGAAAATTTAGCTAGAAAGAATCCAGAAACTTACATCATAGAAAATGGTATTAGAAAAAGGGTAAAGGGGGTTACACGAAATCCACAGCCAACAAACAGAGCGTCCTCTAGAAGTGATTTACCAAATGAGTATAGAATTGAAAGCCAAAATCCAATGGCAAGGGCGGGTAAGCACGGTAGTCTTCCAGATATCACTGCCATTCAAAAGACAGAGAAGCCTTCTATGACAAGAGAGGAGGCTTATAAATTAAGCACCGCCCGAAGGGAGGAGCTTCGCAGACTCCAAGATTTAGCAGAGAGGCGCCGACAGGGAGATGTAACTGTTATTCTAGGAGATTTAAGGGTAAGATTCTTGCTATTTTATCTAACTTGAGCACATGGGTGCTTGTGATGACATGGTGTCAGTAGTCCGTCATTATCCACAAAAACCTTGAAACAACATCTCCTAAATATTTGGCGGATTTTAACATGGCAGAAATGACCTTTGGATGACCCTCTACAAAATGATGTAAATGGTTCCAGTCTGAGGTACAAGTAGGTCACAGGAACTAGAAATAACTTTAAAATGAAATCTTTAAAAAATCCCTCCTCAGTTACTAGAACTTCAATGCCCAGAGCTTTAGATATTTGGCCTTGTCGTCCTCTATAAGTTAAATAAATCTCACCTCTGAAGTAAGAACTGGCCCCTCAGTTTATAGAGTAATATATAGGAAAACATATGTCTTATTTTGTCAATAAAAATGTCTATAGTTTAGTTATATAGCATGTAGCATGGCCTTCTGGACATATACAAAAGCTATAACAAAAATCATATCCTACGGTCAAAATAGCTTCACTCCTCCTCTAACAATATAATGCCAATAGCTTTTGGATTTCTTCATGTAGCACCACCTTGTGGTTCTCTACTAAAATGATATAAATCATGCCCATGTGGTAAAGGTGATCCCGTCCTAGGTATAGACTTAAAAACACATTTAAGTCTTCATGTTTGAAACTATTTTGTTAAAAATTCCCTTTTAATTTCACTTGTGTCAGTATTATTGGATTTCAGAGGCTACCAGAATTCTTCTAAATTCATCATCACTGTAGAAGTTTCGATGCACAATCTCCAAACTTGTGGATTCCTTTTTAGTAAGGAAACTTTCCAGATTCGGGAACATCGGTGGTACTACTCAGATGCCCGTTCGTGCCTGAAATTATGCATAAAGGGGCAAAGCTGGGAGGTCGTCATATAACCTTCACAGTTTTGGCGCGGCATAAAACCAAACCCCCAAAAAGACCCAAAAATGTTAAAAATCAATTTTCTTTTTTAAATGAATAAACATTTCTGTTTTCAGGATTTTGTGCAGCAAAGACAGCTATTAGTTTTGGTTATAGCATTGAATTTGAGTTTAGCTACAATGTTCTTCAACCTGCTGTCCTGAGCAGAAGAGTCGTTTGGTCATTCCTACCCATAATTCCCTGATTTTGGAGGATTTCTTGTCATGTCACGTGACATGGCAAAAGTGTTGAGGTTCCAATGTGGCGTCTTGCCTTTGGAAGGAATTTGGACGAGAGGAGAGCTTTTGATAAATATGATGTCCAATTTATCGCACGAGTTGGTGTCAGAAGGAGGTTGTGAGAATTTTTTTCATACAGAAGATGTTCGAACTTGTTAATGCAATGCAAAGAATGGCAAAATATCTTGGTTAATTCCGAGTGAAAAAATAGTTTGCTTCGAAAATGTAAATGGAAGGTTTATATGGAAAGAAGGAAAAATAATTTCACATTGCATGAAATACCTTGGAAATGTGCTTAGTGATTGTTTTGAAACAGTAGGAAATTTCCATGTACAAGAAAATCATAAATGGCCAGTGTAACTGGTCATTCAAGAACGAACAATGCGAGCAATGGAATTTTTAGACCAAAGATAGTGAAAAATATTTACATCATTACTTTGTTATTCGTTCAAAGCACAGCGAAACCTTTAGCTTCACGTGCTAAATTAAATCGTTTGCAAACACGAGCACTTTCAGCCAGTTAATATACCTCCAATTTGCTTTATATGATAAGCTATATAGTTTGGTTATTTTCCAGTTGACCACGTGATTTCATTTACTCCATTGTATCAACACCAATTATCATTTATACAGTCTCATGTTTTTTTCTTACCAAGTTTGTTGAATGAATTGTTATAATCTATTATGCAAATATTTTGTAGAACTCCAGTACTCGGAAGTGAAATCATTTTACCCTTGCCCGATATAGAACAAAATATATATAGTATTTTGAAAAAAAAATTGTAGATTTACTAGATTTATTTTAGAATATTGATTATAGTGTTATATAATTCATATATCAGATACAATAATTATTTCAATAGATTTAAACAAATTAATATTTCCAGATATCTTTAGAAACAGTTTCCTTATACTATATAAGTATTAATATAAAATCATAGTTAATATAATAATATGGAACGCCTGTAGTAATGTTATTTCAAATATAACATATCTGAGTAAAATTTAAAGTTGTTGGACAATCAGTTTCAAACAAATCTTATATCAAAATCTTTTCTTTTTTTTAAAAAACTTGCCATCTATTTAACTGTAAATCACCTTTTTTGATTGGTTAATTACGGTATTCAAGTCAGTTAATTAAGATTAAAGGTTGCTATGCGTGCATGCGTTGTTAAATCTTTAGTGTTGGAAACCAATTCAATTCTCATTTTTGTTCAAAAGAACGGGATTTTTAGCTTGTTTGTCAAAATATTTTTTATTATTTTATTGTTGACTGCATTAACGAAGTTCATATGACCATGATATTTTTCGTTCTTGTATTTATTGTGAAGTTTCGTGTGTGTTTGTTTCTCTATAAAAGCTGTGCTTCATTTATACAGAAATGTTTAAAAACCAAAACATCATTGTGTAAATATTACTTGTTTCTGAAAAAGTTTGTTTGTGTACATGAATACAAAAAGAATTTATATACATGTTAATGTTACCTACACTTTATTGAGTTATTTATGTCTTTCAGGATACGTGGTTTTTCATACTACCCCTCGACTACATGTTAGGGAATGTTGTTAGTAAACATGAACTGTTTCTATGGAAGGCCGTTGCTGTACTCTTATTACAGATTTGTTAATTTGCAGGAATCATTGAAAATTAATATAGGTTTTTGTATAACATTCTACTCATTTGCTACATTTAATGTTTGCATTATAAACTAGCCATTTTAAAGGCTTTCTGAATTTAACAATTTTGAAATAATTATGCAGCACCGGCGTTCCATATGTCTCATATAATTTATTATGTTTCATTGTTTAGGATCCTCCTTTTTATTTATTTTGTTGCCGTTTTGATGTTATCTATCTGTTAATGCATTATTGTCCAGTTTTCCCATATGTTTATATTTCAACTTGTATATATTGGATATACTCTCTTAATTATCAAAGCACAAGAAGGTAGATTTTAGATTTTAAAAAATGACCTTTTTTGCCTTACACTTTAGAGAGTTAGTCGGCGATACTGGAAAGTGAATGCAAAATTAAAACACGAGATTGCCTGAAAAATAAAAATATTTATTTTAGTTTAAATACCTTGGATAATAACAGTTAAGTAACATATGAGACAAAATGAAATAAAATATATCAATGTAATTGTTATAGTTTTTGGACAGATTTTTTTAGTGGTGTTCATTTTGATTGCTAGTAGCCGGGCATCAGTATTACCTCAAAATCATTTTGTATCATAATGATACAATCCATATCTGCCATAATGTCATCTGTTAAATAGAGATGTTCTGAGGCTCATGCCTTCACATGTGTGAGGGAAAAAGGCAAATCTACCGGATATTGTTGTTCACTTTTTAGTATCAAGTAATGACGTCATGAAGGCCCCTCTTACTTACAACCAGAAATACAGAATAAATTTAGATTCTTCTAACAACAGTGTTTTACCTTTTTCTGTTCTTCCCATTCAAATTTATGTTAACTTTAATTAAGCCGATCAAATAATGACATTTCAAGTACAGCAATTACATAAGGTATAGGAACATACATGTATATGTTTCAAGTTTATGCAATTCCATAATTTTCTACACTTTTTCCATATAGTCTACCCTATCAAGTGAAAAGTGCAATGAAAAAGCCAGGTTCATGTTACATATTTTGATTGCCGTCCGCGTTGACATTGAAGACAAGTGTAGAAAACAAAAAGAGAATTCAACAAAAATAGCATGTTTGCATAAAAGCAGACAAAACTCCAGTTACTGGTGACCCAACAATGACAAACATATTGCTTTTTAGCTCACCTGAGCATATGCTCAGGGTGAGCTATTAGGATCACTCTTCGTCCGTCGTCTGTCGTCCGTTCACACTTTTAAAACGACATCTCCTCTGAAACCATAAGGCAGATCATAATGAAACTTCACAGGGATGTTCCTTGTGTGAAGCCTTAACAAAGTTGTTCAAAGAATTCCATTCCATGCAGAACTCTGGTTGCCATGGCAACCAATAGGAAAAACTTTAAATATCTTCTTTTAAAAAACCCTAAGAGCTAGAGCTTAGATATTTGGCATGAAACATCTTCTAATGAGTGTCTACCAAGTTTGTTCAAATAAAAGCCCTGGGGTCAAAATTGGCCCCGCCCCAGGGGGTCTTTGATTTTCCCTATATGCATATAGTAAAAACTTAAAAAATCTTCTTTTAAAGAACCCAAAGAGCTAGAGCTAAGATATTTAGCATGAAACATCTTCTAATGAGTGTCTACCAAGTTTGTTCAAATAAAAGCCCTGGGGTCAAAATTGGCCCCGCCCCAGGGGGTCATTGATTTTCCCTATATGCATATAGTAAAAACTTAAAAAATCTTCTTTTAAAGAACCCAAAGAGCTAGAGCTAAGATATTTAGCATGAAACATCTTCTTATGAGTGTCTACCAAGTTTGTTCAAATAAAAGCCCTGTGGTCAAAATTGGCCCCGCCCCAGGGGGTCATTGATTTTCCCTATATGCATATAGTAAAAACTTAAAAAATCTTCTTTTAAAGAACTCAAATAGCTAGAGCTAAGATATTTAGCATGAAACATGTTCTAATGGGTGTCTACCAAGTTTGTTCAAATAAAAGCCCTGGGGTCAAAATAGGCCCCGCCCCGGGTGTTATTGATTTTCATTATATGTGTATAGCAAAAACTTAAAAGTCTTCTTTGAGAAAACCCAAATAGCTAGAGTATAGATATTAAGCATGAAACATCTTCTAGTAAGTGTCTACAAAGTTTGTTCAAATAACAGCCCTGGGGTCAAAACTGGCCCCGCCCCAGGGGTGTCATTGGTTTTAACTACATGTGTATAGTAAAAACTTAAAAAATCTTCTTTTAAAAAAACCCAATGAGCTAGAGCTTAGATGTTTAGCATGAAACATCTTCTTATGGGTGTCTACCAAGTTTGTTCAAATAAAAGCCATTGGGTTAAATTTGCCCTGTCGGGGGGGGGGGGGTGTAGATCGTTGTTTTTCATTATATGTGTGTAGAAAAAACTTAACATCGTGAAACATCTTCTAATGGGTGTCTTCCAAGTTTTTTCAAATAAAAGCCCTGGGGTTTAAACTGGCCCCGCTCCGGGTGCCTTTATACAGGTGAGCGACCTCAGGGCCATCATGGCCCTCTTGTTTGAAGTAGACTCATTTGATAAAGGTTTCAATAATTCTACACCACCCCATGTAAGCTGAGCACACAGTAAGATAAACTTTTTATTACTATGAAAGTTGTCCGTCACCCGTCTTTGCCGCAAATTCTTCTAACAACATCTCCTAAACTACACGATGAACGTTGACCAAACGTATGAAGAATGATTCTTCGATGACCCTCTACAAAAGTTATATGCAATGGGCAAGGTCAGAGCTGAAATACATGTATTTAGCATTTATCATCACCTTGTGATCCTCAACCTGAGTTATATAAATCATGCACCTTGGTCAGAACTGACCCCGTCTTGGGATTGCCACTTGATAGAGACTTGTACATGAAGCCTACTTAAGTCTTCCAGCGTGAAACTTAAATGCCTAGAGCTTAGATATTTGGCATGTGAGCCTCTATAAGATTTATGTAAATCATGTCCCTTTGGTAAAAAAATGACCTGTTTCGGGCACTTACTTTTAGTATAGGGAAATGTTTTAATAGTAAAATAGACAGCACAATGTCTAGAGCTAGATACATCATGATCCTAATGTTTATACAGCTATACAGTTTTAAAACAAACAAAAATGCACACTATAATATGAACGTGTTTAAACTCATCATGATATTGTCATAGAAGAAAGTGTCATAATCTTTAGATACAAATGTAGATATAGCGTGTGTACTGGTAACACTGTCAGATTGTCACTGTCTGCTTCAACAACTCATGTTTCTTTAAGACGAGACTCCAAAGATGCCGCCTTTCACACGCTAGTAGTTTCTTCCAGAATATCGCATTTCCTGTATGCGTCGTAATATCCTTTAAAACAGACTTTTGGAGATAGGGACAGGTCCGGCGTTTCCGTATGGAATTCCGGTGGTTATCATAAGTAAAAATATATCATAAACACACAAACAATTTATAAACACATGTTGGTCTTAAGGAAGTTACCACGAAGAAAAAAATGTCAATCACCAGACAGCCTATTCGTTGTATAATTATTTAATCTCAAAAAGTTTGTGCATAAATGATTATTAAAACAGATATTAAGACATGCTTGCAAATTGAATGTTACATATTTCGACATCGAAGTTAATATCAAATATCTATCACACAAATAGAGAACATAAGTAAAGGTTATCTTTCTTACCAAATATACCATATATGTCCCCAACCTATTGGTATTGTATATGAACAACTCCTATAGATGAGTACTACATGCTTGAGCATTGACGTGCAACTAAAACAGTTAAAAATCTGGAAACAAAGTAATCCTTCGGAGGCATTAATCACAACAAAATTACATGAAACTTGCAGTTAGTCTCATACTTTCATTAAAACACACAGAGGTAGGATGGTAAAATAGGGAGAAATAGAACGCACAAAGCGACAAAATTGAAAATGTTGCAGGCTCGGTTTGATTAAGCCTGTTCATGACCGAAAAGTTACCGTCCACGCCTTCTAGCACCGGCTGAAACAGCATTCAATATTTAATCATGGCAATGGTAATGGTGAAATTTTGTGTTTAGAAACATCCGCAGCTTTGTTCATCTGTGTAAAGCCCGTCTTCAATTTACTTATCAAAAATATACCGGAATTGGTTTCAAGCATTGTTCATGACATTTAACATATCAACTTTCTTTTCCTATATTGTCAATAAGTTCCCTACTTAAACAAATAAAATACTTTTCTATATGCCAAGCTTTCCATACATTTTCATTCGTATATCTTGAATAAATTTAATTTCAAATCTAGTGTACATGAAACAGTCTTCTCTTGTGATATTAAAGGCGCTGTCCCACTTACTTTCTGGAAATGATAAAATTTCTTTCTCTCTATGGCTACAAAAATTATGAACTTTCTCTTTTTCTTCGCTGAAGAGATTTACTTCTTCCTGAAAGTCTTCCCCCAATGCTTCTACCCTATTAAGAAATTCAGACAAAGCCCTCTGGTACAAGGCGAAATCTAAATACAGGTGTGCTTTCAAGTTTTTTATATCTCCCTCAGCGAAACGTCTGGTCTCGTGTTTGGCAACTAGTTGTTTCATGTACATGATGTCTTTAGTATGCCAGTTTAAAACTCGCTTTAATAGAACCAGTGACTCGTCCATTCTTTCATTGATCATGATAAGGTCAAACTCTGTCATAAGTTTAGTAATATATTCTTCTATTGCTTGCTGTAAATTCTCAGGTTTTTCTTTGCTGTTTGGAAACAAGCAAAGCGGGAATCCGAATTCAAATGCCATTCTATTATTTGACATGGAGTGCAATCCTTTATCATAATGAAACGGATTGGCTGCAAAGTCGGATAAATTTGCTGTCGGATACATGTTGAAATATCTAAAAGAAGATTCTAATCTGGTTATTGGGTCCCGGACAAGACCGATATAAGCAGTATCTTTCGGGAGAAACTTTTGAAATTGCGTTCGATTGTATATTACGTGACAGCAAAGTATTTCAAAATGGCGTCCTGCCGGTGGAGGAACAACATTTTTTTCTGTTAGTGAATTTTGATAACTGATCATGTTCGGAAATTTCGATTCAGCTAAAGATACATCATCATGTGCTAGTATGAATGTAAGATTTCTAGAGTCTCCAAATCTTAAGAATATATTTTGCACAGTTGAACTTCCAGTTTTATGAACTTTAAGAAATGCTACATGACGTTTTTCGGCAGTCTGCGTCACGCCATGTACGTGTATCTCTCCAGCAGTAGCTTTTGTTGTCGTTTGTGACTGTGTTGTAGATATCTGTTTATCTGCTTGAGGCGGTGCTGAAGTTGTAACTTCTGTTGTTGTTGTAGTAGTTGTTGATGCGGCGGCGGCGGCGGTGGTGGTGGTAGTGGTGGTCGTAGTAGTTGTTTTCTTAGTGGTGGTGGTGGTCACAGAAGAAGCAGCATCAGTAGTCGAAAAATCCATAACTTTAACAATATTTTCATCCTTTTTATTTGTTCCATCTTTGAATCCGATATTATTGCTCAATCCAATTTTATCCAGTTTTGGTTGACCTTTTCTCCCGCTGGGATTATTCTCCCCATCTTGGTCTAACATCGTCTGGAAATCGACCACTTCACGGACAACTTCTGTGGTTTTGTACCATGTCAACCAAATCAGAGCTGCAACAACTGACACCGTTAATATACTCCTGTAATTTAGAAAGTATAAAGACTGATCCAACATGTTATTATAATAGCGTTAAAGTTAACATAATTTCCACTTATGTTTTGCTTTAAACAGATGGGTCCACGGTTTCGTTTAAGTTCAATCATAATGTAAGGAAACCTTATTATCTTGAAATATAGCTGTAACATTTTGTGAGTGACTTTGTAGTCATAATTGTTACGATGACAATAGATTTTATACAAAGATACGTGTAAATGTCTCGTGAAAGCTCAAACTGAGAATTTTCATTTGAAAAATTAGTTCACTGTTTCTGTTCAAATTTTACATGGTAACGTCTATCCGGTAGTCTATAATAATTAAGGAAAATAGAATCTCATTTAAATGAAATAATATCACAAAACTCGCATTTACTTGTTATGACAATAGTCCGTCTAGTAAATAAATATTTTACTCACTTAACGTAGAATTGAAATCCCATCTGGAAGAGAAAAAGGGGCTAAAGTTTTCACAGATATTCAAAATTTAAACAAATCTATACGATATCACAGATAAGAACGAACAATTATCCTTAAATTACTAATAATTTCCTAACAGAACTAGTATAATTTGAAAGAATATGCATTGAAGAATCTTAGTGTAACACGTGGTTGTATACGTCCAATGAAATAATCTTAAATCAATTTGAGCAGCTGTCTCTCTGCTTGTTTCACTTTCCAGAGGAACCTAAATGACCAAAATAATCCTCATTGATTAAAACTTACATTTGGTTTAGTCCGGTTCTGTCTGGAATACTTGCCGCTTAATCCGACAAATATTTACATGGTCCCAAATCGCGTCAACTCGCGTAAAACTTTTTTTTTCATTCATCAAATGCCCGGTAAAATCGTTACACGCAAAATAGTTTTTCTTTTGAAACAATATCGAAAACATTTTTGTGAAGTAGATTATTAAATGGAAAAGCCTGTAGATTAATGTAAGTCACTCCATGTCCTGTATCACGTGATCGCTTTTGGGCCATCCTAGTTATATAGAAAAACTTTCACACGGTGTTTCTCGTCAGCCAGTCTCAAGAAATAGTATCACTGGACAACGTAGCAATTCTAATGAGAGAGCATTTTAAGATACTATAGTAGTATTGCTGGACAACGTTGCCATTCTTATCGGAGAGCATTTTTAGATACTATAGAAATATTGCTGGACAACGTAGCCATTCTTATGGGAGAGAATTTTTAGATACTATAGATCGAAGTATTGCTGAACAACGTAGCCATTCTTATCGGAGAGCATTTTAAGATACTATAGAAGTATTGCTGAACAACGTAGCTATTCTTATCGGAGAGCATTTTTAGATACTATAGAAGTATTGCTGGACAACGTAGCAATTCTTATGAGAGAGCATTTTTAGATACTATAGAAGTATTGCTGGACAACGTAGCCATTCTTATGGGAGAGCATTTTTAGATACTATAGAAGTATTGCTGGACAACGTAGCCATTCTTATGGGAGAGCATTTTTAGATACTATAGAAGTATTGCTGGACAACGTAGCCATTCTTATCGGAGAGCATTTTTAGATACTATAGGATTATTGCTGAACAACGTAGCCATTCTTATCGGAGAGCATTTTAAGATACTATAGAAGTATTGCTGAACAACGTAGCCATTCTTATCGGAGAGCATTTTAGATACTATAGAAGTATTGCTGGACAACGTAGCCATTCTTATCGGAGAGCATTAATAGATACTATAGAAGTATTGCTGAACAACGTAGCCATTTTATCGGAGAGCATTTTAAGATACTATAGAAGTATTGCTGGACAACGTAGCAATTCTTATGGGAGAGCATTTTAAGATACTATAGAAGTATTGCTGGACAACATAGCCATTCTTATGGGAGAGCATTTTTAGATACTATAGAAATATTGCTGGACAACATAGCCATTCTTATGGGAGAGAATTTTTAGATACGGTACTATAGAAATATTGCTGGACAACGTAGCCATTCTTATGGGAGAGCATTTTTATATACTATAGAAATATTGCTGGACAACGTAGCCATTCTTATGGGAGAGAATGTTTAGATAGTATAGAAATATTGCTGGACAACGTAGCCATTCTTATGGGAGCGTAATTTTAGATACAAACTTGTATTGCTGGACAACATAGCCGTTCTTATTTGACTGCTTTTGTAGATACTAGAAGTATCTTTGGACATTCTAATGGGAAACCATTTTGATACCATAGTAGTCACGCTGGACAACGTAGCTATTCTAATGGAACACAATTTTCAGTTACTAGTATTATGGCTAGACAACGTAGCGATTTGAATGGGACACCACTTTTAGAAACTAGTAGTATCACTGGACAACGTAGCTTTCTTTATTGGACAGCATTTTCAGATACTATAGAAGTATCGCGGGACAACGTAGCCAATCTAATGGGGCAGCTTTTTCGAATACTAGTGGTTTCGCTGGACAACACATCTATTTTAATGGGACAGCATTTTCAGATATTATAGTAGTATCGCAGGACAATGTAGCCCCGTTTTCAGATACTTGTAGTATGCTTGACAACGAAGCCATTCTTATTGGAAAACATTTTAAGATACTACAGTAGTATTGCTGGACAACGTTGCCATTCTAATGGGACACCATTTTCCGATACTATAGTAGTATTGCAAAACTATGAAGCCATTCGAATGGAACAACAGCTTTAGATACTTCAGCATTTTCAAATACTAGACTTGTGGTATCGTTTGACAACGTAGCCATTCGAATGGGACAAAAGTGTTAAATACTAAAGAAGTATTACTGGGCAGCCATTCTAATGGAACAGCATTTTCAAATACTTTTAAATTTGCCGTTATTCATATACACATATGTGTTATCTATAAACTGTTGTCGTAACTTCCCTTTCACTTTTATAATTGTGATAAATAATTACTTTATTTTGCTTTTATAAAGCCATAAATTAAGACCGATGTATTTTAGTCTTCGTGAACTTTGTACTCATATATGCTACCTTCTTGAAATAATAATTTCTATTTTTCATGTTTATTTTAAAATCAAAATGCTATTCGATCGTCATAATTACATGTATATTGGTATTTCAACGGTATCAGTCATTCATGATTCGTCATTTGAATTTTCTTTTTCAAAAAAAGTTATTGATAATTGTGATTAAGAAAAGGTCTTAATAAACACAAGCTTAAAAACAGAAATCTCACCATGTGGTGAAACATATATATATGTACAACCTAGATCATTTATATGGAAACCCGTGATACCGGTATATTCAAGGTAAGGCTTCTAAATAAATACTCAAATTTCGGGGTAAAACATGTCGTTAATAGAGACTTATTAAAATGCTTATATTCATAAATTCACATTTCAGGCGAGATAAAACATTTTTAACATAACTGGAATGTCAACTCGTGCTCGGCATCCCGTGTAACAATTTTTGGTCTGCAGATTTCCGGAAAAAATGTTTACTTAAAAAAACAAAGAGTTTTTTAAAAACAACTTTTACATATTGGGAAATGCATCGTGCAAACCGAACACTATCAAGTACTAAGGGAGATAATTATTTATGACAAAACTATGTCAATAACGGGGTTGTCACAACTAAGGTATTTTTTACATGATTCGCTCAAACATTTCCCTGATTCATGCATTTTCATGAAAATTTTGAAACTGTATCCAAAAGTAAAACAAAGTAAGTAACATTTACAATTCACAAAGAAAAGGGCCAAATTATGCAAAAAAAACCCTTACTGCGTTGGTCACACAAGAGAAATACGGTGATAAATACCGCAAAATCAGTGATTAATCGCATGAATCTTGAACCATTTTACTCTTTGTTTTAAGTTTTATATTTTTAACATGTTTGACTGTCTTGAAATATTTTGTTCATCTGGAAACATCAAGCAGCGTCAACAATTATTTTGTGAAAATGATCCAAAATAAAAAGCGTTCAAACAATTTTAATTAATTCAAGAATCGCACAAAAGATATTATTCCGAATACACTTCTTAAAAAATATCTTTCCATTTAAAGTGCCGATTGAATCAATATATAATGTATGAAGGCTCAGTAAAGTATGACATTATAATTTGTAACACCTTTTTAACTAAGCTTTTGTCATCGTAGTTTCACAAGAGAAGACTGAAATGCATTGTCAATACAGTCATGTCTGTATAAACTGTGACCACATGGTGAACCAATTTTGACCAAACGGGCAAGATTTACAGAAACTTACCATAAGGTGATTCTACATGCCAGGGCATAGTACTTTCAGAGAAAAATTTTTAAGACATTTTACTACCGGTATTTAAGTCTTTGTTAACTAGGTGGATCCCAGAACAGGGCCATTTTTTACCCACAGAAGCATGCCATGTATTATTTTCGTATATAAACCTATGTTAACTAAGTATATCCTAGGGTAGCGAACAATTTTGA
The DNA here is from genome assembly GCF_026571515.1 of Ruditapes philippinarum. Lineage (NCBI taxonomy): Eukaryota > Metazoa > Mollusca > Bivalvia > Venerida > Veneridae > Ruditapes > Ruditapes philippinarum. The sequence goes on from NW_026852834.1 coordinate 156,960, forward strand.
CCCAAGGGGCACGATTTATATAAATGTAGTGGGCAACAAGGTGATGCTACATACTCTGGGCAACGTAGTTTCCTGAAAAATTTCAAAAGCTTTCATTTTTTTAAAGTTTAGTTTAGCTCCTGTGAACTATTTATTTATCACTGAAATAATTCATATAGCTTTTACAGAGGACCACCAAGTATAATTCCTTTGACACTTGGTCAAAATCCATGAAGTGGTAAAGGAATTAAAGAATTTGTGGACAACAGGCAATCTGCCATCTCAAACGTTCACCTCTGAGCAGTTCTCAGGTGAGCTAAAAGCAAGGCTGTTAATCCTGAATTTCTAAAATTAACCTATTCAATTACTAGTCTTTTATTCTAATGCAGAGCTTGTCAATTTAGGGATATAAAAGTTGAAAAGTCAGTCAACAATCCACGAGGACTGTCCGACAATTACTGGTGGCAAAGGCAAGCAACTTCCGATTCCAGAAAGGTACAAGTCATTGTCATTATCAACATGAAAGGTAGGATAAATGTCATAAAGCTCATTGGGACACAAGATTTTGAAGTCCATTCATACGACATTAATTTAGGTACCAGGTAGAACACAATTACGTAATCAACTTCCTTTCAGGGCCCAAAGGTCTTCCTCAAATCAGAGGCAGAAATGCAGGTATATAAAAAGCAGTGCTTACCATTTAACAAATTAAACATGCTCCAATAGCCTAAAATGTGAGATTCTTGCATCGATAAAACATGGAACTTGTTTGTTCGTTTCATTCGCCTCCCCCCCCCCCCCAAACAGTATTTCAGTCATAAAGGCGGGTAGTTTCCTAACCATCGTTCCTGGAGTTACACCAGTACTAGATTACCTTCCTCCGCGCTAAACTACCAAAGCATTTCCCAGGGATCGAACCCACGCCAGAGAAGTAACTGGATTAGAAGTTATCGGCTCTAACCCCTCGAACATGGAACATAAAATGTTAAAGATACAAAAGATAATCAAGAAATATACCCAAAATTCACTTTAAAATCTATTTTTGTGCTTCTGGGTCATTTCGCATAAAAAAGATTAATCTAAACAAATAGAAAATGCATTAGATTTCAACAATCAACTATCTTCTCAGCTACCTTCAAGTTTGATTTTCAGTTGAGGTCAAATTAAAACACAATATAAATCAGTTTTTTTCTCTTTATTGAATGTACAAGTAACATCAAGATCACTTTTTAGGTTTAGCTGACGGGATATCTTCTTGTGCCTTTTCCTTGGCCTTCTTTTCTCTGTAACCTGTAATGATATGTTGACTTTATACATTGAAGTAATAACAAAGGTGTAATGATGTTATCAAATCATATCATTTTATGTTGCAAAGATGAAACTAACTGTTTTCATAAAATAATCAAGCTTGTTAATTCATTAACATTTCCATTTTTATAAGAAACAAGAGCACTGCAAAGATGGCAATATATGCCTGAGTATTAAAAAATATTCTGTCAGTGTTTTATCTTAATTCTCCTTATGATACTATATGACCTCCAACAAAGTGGAGGCATTTTTGACCCTAAGCCCATGATTCATAAAACTTTTATAGAGATCTACTAGGCAATGCTATATGCTAAATACAGAGGCATAGTATTCATTCACACAAAAATAAGATGTTTTTCTTATACCTTAGTCTACATACTGGGATCCTACATATTACCAGACAAAATATGATGGTGTTTATCTGTAACTTTTATTTAAAATAATAAAAAAGAATAGAATTATACCCAAATAATTTTGGGTTCTTAATACACGTAAACATTACTTTATCAAACTGAAATTAAACATTTGACCCTAGAAATGTGTCTTTAAAGTAGGGAATTATAAGAGAAAAAAAATTGCGTAGACAACTCAATTTACTGGACATTGTGTTTCAAAATTTTTTAAAGTCGTGAAATGAAATTAATCTTTAAACAAGCATTTGATAGTATTGCGGGCAATACAGTAGTCCCCTACCGGTCCCTCAAAAAGTTCTTTAATTGTCATACACACCTGTGTATTGCCATTTATAATGAATTTGAGGATGAAGTCTGTATTTGAAAATATCAACCACAAAACATAATAAAATAAGTTTGTCTATATCACAGTAATGTGTTAAGTTTCCATGCTTAGTAAGGAAATTATGTTTATACAACCTTGTCATATTATTACGATGTGGGATTTTAAAGTAAATCCTATAAGGAATGAAGAAGTTGGAGTGAAAATACCAGTTTCTCGAAAAAAATCTAAGTTCAAGGGGGACATAATTCTGGAAATAGTCTTGCTAGAGTATTTAACCTTCTCAAAAATGTCGAGTGATAATAAGAAACATATATATGAAGTTTGAAGTAGATACATTAGGAAATAAAGAAGTTATTTAAAAAAGACAACATTTTTTCCCCTAAAAAATCTAAGTTCAAGGGAGGTAATACTGATATTTTTTGTGCTAGAGTTATAAACCTTGTCACATATGATGTGGTTGATGACCAGAAACTTATATTTAAAGTTTGAAGTAAACACCTTAAGAAATAAAGAACATATAGTGAAAAAGCTGAAAAATTTAAATCAGAAATCTTGAAATTCAGGCTATTTGTTGCCATAGCAACCAGAATTTTCAACATAGGAAGAAAAGAAAAATATGTGCATAATCTCCAGACTGCCATCTACCCATATTTCAAGTTTCATAAAAATATTTTCAGTACTTTTTGAGTTATCACTGGATCCAGTTTATGTGTTAAATTTGCCATATTTTCAGACTATTTGTTGCCATAGCAACCAGAATTTTCAACATAGGAAGAAACTAGAAATGTGTCATCATGCCACGGATGCCCCCGCATGCAGCCAAAATTTCAGATGTTATAATATTTAGTTCCAAATTTGTTTGCACAAATTATTGTTTTCATTTTAAGTTCAAAGCCCTTAAAACTTTTCAACGTTTACACAAACCATTTTCATACAATGCTCAAGGCACTGAAATTATTCAGTCTTAACCTTTTGAAAATAGCATATTTCATATTTGTAGCCAAAATAATGGCTACATACATTTCCACAAAAGTATGAGTGCTGAAACTGAAAGTTCAAATTTTTTCCAATATTCAAGAAAGATAAGTTTGTCCAAAATCATTGAACCATGACCAAATTCAAACTTAAACTGCTTATTCCTAAGATGTATCTATATTATTTTCAAAGTGAAAGGATAATAACTCTGCCAAAAAATCATCGAACCATGACCAAATTCCAACTTGACCTGCCCATTCCTTTGACATATCCATATGTCAAATTTGAGTTGAATATGTAACACTGTTGGGTAGATAAGTAATAGAAAGAGCACCGAAACACGAGGCTATCTGATTTGTACGAGGGGGCGTAGCCCCCGAGTATTAATCAGATTGCCGAGTGTTTTGGTGTTCTTTCTCTTTTGTATCATAGTCAAACATAAAAGCACGTTCCCTGTTGTCACAATATAAAACCCCGGCAAAAATGAACCAATGAACGAACATCTGAATATGACATTTCTGTCGCTTTCCCTTTCTCTGCCGTCACAATATGTAAACCCCAGCAAAAATGAGCCAATCAATGGGCATGCTCTGGAGTGCGGGTAACTAATACCCGCACTCCAGTTAACGCACTGTGCATGTATATGTATACGATTTAACCCTGACACATTTTCAACAGAAAAGTCTCCAAACTATGATACAATGAACAGAAACTGTAAATTTCATATTATTTTCAAAGTGAAAGGGGCATTACTCTGCCAAAAATCATTGAACCATGACCAAATTCGAACTTGGCCTGGGCATTCCAAAAACATATCCATATGTGAAATTTGAGTTGAATGTGTTGTACTGTTGGGGAGATAATAAACAGAAACTGAAAATTTCATATTATTTTCAAAGTAAAAGGAGCATAACTCTGCCAAAAATCATCGAACCATGACCAAATTCAAACTTGACCTGTATTTTCTCATGACATATCCATATGTCAAATTTGAGTTGAATGTGTTGTACCGTTGGGGAGATAATGAACGGAAACTGAAAATTTCATATTATTTTCAAAGTAAAAGGGGCATAACTCTGCCAAAAATCATCGAACCATGACCACATTCGAACTTGACCTGTATTTTCTCATGACATATCCATATGTCAAATTTGATTTGAATGTGTTGTACCGTTGGGGAGATAATGAACGGAAACTGAAAATTTCATATTATTTTCAAAGTAAAAGGGGCATAACTCTGCCAAAAATCATCGAACCATGACCAAATTCAAACTTGACCTGTATTTTCTCATGACATATCCATATGTCAAATTTGATTTGAATGTGTTGTACCGTTGGGGAGATAATGAACGGAAACTGAAATTTCATATTATTTTCAAAGTAAAAGGGGCATAACTCTGCCAAAAATCATCGAACCATGACCAAATTCGAACTTGACCTGTATTTTCTCATGACATATCCATATGTCAAATTTGATTTGAATGTGTTGTACCGTTGGGGAGATAATGAACGGAAACTGAAAATTTCATATTATTTTCAAAGTAAAAGGGGCATAACTCTGCCAAAAATCATCAAACCATGACCAAATTCGAACTTGACCTGTATTTTCTCATGACATATCCATATGCCAAATTTGAGTTGAATATGTGCAACCGTTACTAAGATAATGAACGGAAACTGATGATGACGGAATGACAGAATGACGGAATGACGGAAGGACGGAACAGGGTAACACTATATGCCCCGGCCATTACATGGCGGGGGCATAAAAAAAAAGACGTGCATAATCTCCATACTGCCATCTATCCATATATCAAGTTTCATAAAAATATTTTCAGTACTTTTTGCGTTATCGCAGGATCCAGTTTTGTGGACGGACGGACTGACAGACAGACAGAGGGTAAACCTAAAGTCCCCACTGGTTAAACCGGTAGGGGACTAATAATCAGCAAGGAAACTATGACTATTGAATGGCAAGGTTAATTAGAAATAGATACAGCAGCAGAGGCCAATATATAAGGTGTAATTGAAATGAACACTATTATCTCAATTAAATTATTGATTCTTTATGACCCTTAAACGTATGAAACATTTTGATATTCAAATGGAATTCTGTTCTTTGTCATACAGTTTCCTTTTGGTCATCATGTAGCATGTTACAAAAGCCATAAAATCTATTTTATTTACATTTCATGTAGAGTTTCCTCCCATGGGCGTAACACGTTTCCTTATATGTTTTTTTTAATTTGCGTTTCTTTGTAAAAGACAACAACAAAATACTGTTTGGAATAAATTTCAAATTACTATCATTATTAAAATATGTTGGGATTGTCTTATGAGGTAACGTTGAGAAGAATTAAAAGTAAAACCTATCTAAAATAACCCATTACGGGCCTCCATATTCCGGCCTGCGCAGAACAGATTATTCCCCCGCATGACCATGTCATGAAATAACTTGTAAACAAAAGGGTATGCTAGTAAATAAAGATCTGAATCAACAATAGGTTTTGTTGTTATTTACTTTGAAATAGAAAGTGTGTGAAGGATTCAGACTGTATGATTTTTTAATTGAAGCAAAACATTCAGCAGGAATAGCTTTTGTCCGGTAAACTGATTGTCCGGTAAATATATAGGATCCCAGAAGAGCTAGTGACTCTTATGGTAGGGCCAATTTTGACATGTATGGGCTTTGAAGTTTCACAAAATTAGACTTATTGTTATGTTTTCCTATAAAGTTTATAGTGCACAACATTATAAGCCGATTTTGCATATAAAAATAATTTGTCAGAGTTAAATTTTTTTTTTCAAAGTTACAAATAACTTTATCTTTTATGGGGATATCTGAGGAAATGATCTGTGCTTTTACTGTTTGTCTGTCCCTGCAATGCCAGGCCTATGCAGTGTCTGTGATTTTGTTTGCCATAAAAATAGCGGTGAAATGACCAAATTTCAGTGTGGGGTTTTAGCCAGGGCTTTACCATCAAATATAGAATTATTAGAAAGTGCAATGAGAAATGGTAAGTAATTCTGATATTATTTGTCTTACCTTGAAGTCTCTTGTTAGCCCTAGCAGTTCTAAGAGCAACATATGGGTTGTAACGTTTTTCATCTGCAGTGATAGCACGGGCCTTTTCTCTGCGTACTGACTGTCTAATTGGCATAACTGCAGCACCGGCTAATTGAGTTGCCATCTTGATTTCTTCTTCCTGAAATTCAACATGAATGAAAACAATAATATATAGGTCTTTTGACATTCCCTTGAAAGAAAAGGACATTCTTTCAGTAACTAGAACTCCGCGAGTCGGATGTGTCGCCTTGTGAACAATATAGTCTAGGAGAAATGGCCAGGACAAAAATGAAATTTGAAAATCAACAAAGGGCAATAACTCAAAAAATAAGAAATGCAGAGCAGCAGTTTCTGTGCACTGCACTTCTTATCAATAAGATCTATCATCCTATTAAGTTTCAAGTCTAAAGCTTTTATAATTTATGAGAAATGGCCTGGACAAAAATAAAGTATGAAAATTAACAAAGGGCAATAACTCAAAAAATAAGAAATGCAGAGTACCAGTTTTTGTGCACTGCACTTCTTCTTAATGAGATCTATCATCCTATGAAGTTTCATGTCCATAGCTTTTATACTTTAGGAGAAATGGCCTGGACAAAATTAAGTATGAAAATTAACAAAGGGCAATAACTCAAAAATAAGAAATGCAGAGTACCAGTTCTTGTGCACTGCACTTCTTCTTAATGAGATCTATCATCCTATGAAGTTTCAAGTCCATAGCTTTTATACTTTAGGAGAAATGGCCTGGACAAAAATAAAGTATGAAAATTAACAAAGGGCAATAACTCAAACAAGAGCTGTCACAGGAGACAGCGAAGCTCGACTAATAAAATACTGGACGCAGTAAGGAGGACAAAACTATGAAAGAAAAATCAATTATGTATAATTATGTATTAAGTTATAGTAAAAAAATAACATTTGTTAACATAAATTCCAAGATCAAGGGGAATAATTCTCGAAATAGTCATGCTAGAGTTATGGACCTTGCCACACAACGTTTGTGTAATGATAAGAAATATATATTTGAAGTTTGAAGTAGATACCTTGAAAAATAAAGTAGTTATTATATTTCTTAAAGAAAATCCTAAGTTAAAAGAGAGATAAATCTGTAAATATTGCTTCAAGAGTAATGAACATTGTCACATAAAATGTAATTGATGATAAGGAATAAGTATTTGAAGTTTGAGGTAGATACCTTTAAAAAAATAAAAAAGTTAAAATAAAAGATAACATTTTTCTAGTAAATAAATAAGTTTATGGGGAGATAATTCTTGCAATACTGGTGCTAGAGTTATGAACCTTGTCACATAAGATGTGGATGATGATAACATAAATATATTTGAAGTAAGAAGTTGATCCCTTTAGAAATAAATAAGTAACAGTAAAAAATAATATTTTTATGGAAAATTCTATATTCAAAGGGAGATAAATCTGAAAATATTGGTGCTAGAGTTATGAACCTTGTCACATAAGACGGGGATGATGATAACGTAAATATATTTGAAGTACGAGGTTGATCCCTTAAGAAATAAGAAGAATCAGTAAGAAATAGTATTTTTTGAAGAAAATTCTAAGTTCAAGGGGAGATAAATCTGAAAATATTGGTGCTAGAGTTATGAACCTTGTCACATAAGATGGGGATGATGATAAGGTACCAGGGCTCACACTGGCTCAAATAAAATAATAGCCAATATTTTCAACTTAAAAAAATAATAGCCAAAAGTTCAGCGGACTATTCACGATTTAGCGATTAACAACATAAGCAGTTGATTAAATAAACATTACATATAAAACTTTTTCAGTTTTATAAGGATTCTCAAATAAACTGACACATTTGTGTATATTGATAACTACCTTTTTTTAAATAGAACCACAACTTTAATTGTTATTATAGAACAGAATAAAAACGTTATAATTAGTATAATTACTGTACAACAATAATATTAAAGATTCATTATAACTTTACATAATGCTGTTATCAGACAACTTTTTTTGTTTGTTCTAATCAAATTTTGTCAGCTTATCATAACCACTGTCAATTTCCACATTTCACACAGAACTGGAGTAGATCTAGGTCATATTAGCCTATAGAAATGACACAAGTTTGCAAACTCATTCAAAGAATGCAGCCTTTTTTCTGAATAATTTACTGAAAAATATCATCATCACCAATGTAATACAAATTTTCTGCCATAGTAGTAAAGATTTTTAAACAGAACAGAGCTTATTTCACCTTTAAATAAATATTAAAATTATCGGTGTCGCGAAAATATGTGACAATCGGATTTTTCCTGTTTTCTGAAGAAATATTCACAATTTTGGTTGTTGTGCAAATAGTTGTTTGGAAGTTTATACTTTTTAAATATTTTACCATTGTTTTCCACTGGCGATTTAGTTAAGTAGCTTAAAACAAAAAATATATCAAAATTTGCAATTACTGCAATTCACGGTAAATTTTGGGTAAGTCAATATCCAGTTTATCAATTTTAAAACGATTTTTGTGGCTAATTGACGGATATTTGATGGCTATTATAAATGCTGGACAATATCTTTAAAGTACTTATACAATTATACATCTCGCATGTATTTTATCACCTCGGGCAATATAGTTAGCAGCACGTGACCGGTAAAAAGTTGACACTCAATTAAATGCACCCCGCTGGTGTTAATTGGGTCTACTGCATACATTATCGATTTTTACACCTTATATAAACACTGTTGGAAGTAAAAAATAATCGCCAGATTTTGTAGCCAAAATGCAAAAATAATCGCCAATCTTATAAAATAATCGCAAATGGCGACTATGGCGACCGACAGCGTGAGCCCTGAGGTACATATATTTGAAGTATGAGTTTGATCCCTTAAGAAATAAAGAAGTATCAGTAAAAAATAGTATTTTTGAAGGAAAATTCTAAGTTCAAGGCGAGATAAATCTGAAAATATTGGTGCTAGAGTTATGAACCTTGTCACATAAGATGTGGTTGATGATAAGGAACATATATTTGAAGTTTGAAGTTGATACCTTAAGAAATGACAAAGTTATAGTGAAAAATATTTTACTGCACCAAAACTTTAATCTAAAATCTGGACGCGGACGCCGACGCCGGGGCGAGTAGGACAGCTCTCCATATACTTCGTATAGTCGAGCTAAAAATAAGAAATGCAGAGTATCAGTTCTTGTGCACTGCACTTCTTCTTAATGAGATCTATCATCCTATGAAGTTTCAAGTCCATAGATTTTATACTTTAGGAGAAATGGCCCGGACAAAAATAAAGCATGAAAATTAACAAAGGGCAATAACTCAATAAATAGAAGCAGAGTACCGGTTCTTGTGCACTGCACTTCGGGTCATTATAAGAAGCATGCATACCAAGTTTGAAGTCAATCCGACTTATAATGACTGACTTATGCTCTGGACAAGCTTAAGGGGACGCCGACAAAAGTAACCCCTATATGTCGCCTTTTTCAAGGCGACACAAAAAACTAACCTTTTCCAAGATTGAAAGCATTGTTTCATAATAATTTAACACTAATGATAATTTAACACTAATAATCTGAACTTCACCTCAAAAGGATAACAAATGCTCTTCTACCGACCTTTGGCATAAATTAAATCTAAAAACAAGTTCACAGGACATATATGCTCCTATCATGTGACATTTAAGTACAACCTTGACCTGGGTGTTACTCATGACGCACCTGACCCAGTGAAGACGTCTGCCAAATATTTTGAAAATACAAAATATTGAAGTTGTAAGTCAAAGATAGTGGACAAAGTTTGATGATCTTTGACCTCTAAATGCAATCTACCTAGGTGTGTATATGGATCTTTTGCATGATACATTGTCTCGATAGTGGTGAAAACATGCTAAAAATATTATCTCAACAATCCATTCAGAAACAAGTTATAACTTGTAAGGCAAACTGGATTTGACCTTTCACCACAAAAACTACCTTGAAGGTGCCAAAACAGTCTCACAGTGGAGAAAATATATGCTAAATATTTTGTAACCTTAGCCTTCAAGCTAGGGACCTAGCATTAAATTCAATAATAAGTTGTTCTTCCCCTCTTGCAAAAATACCATGTAATTATCTCCAAAATTGAAGGGAAAGACCCTACAATGAGAAAAAAGTTTTGTCTTTGGTATTATTAATCTGGACTTGTTTACTAACAATAAACATGTAATAATATTTTCTTAGGATGGCCTAAGAATTATTAGTGACTAAGAGTTGAGGATTTAACTTACAGTTGCATCACCCTTGGCTGGCTTGCTTGACTTCTTGGGGAAAAGAATCAATTTAGATTTGTACTCCTTCAATCTCTGTACATTTTGTTGAAGTGATTCCATAGATCTGTTTCTACGGCGATAATCTACAGCAATACCAATAGCCAGAGCTTGTCTTTTGTAAACACCAGCTGCCTAAACATAAAACACAATATTGTTAATATCCATTACTGATTTGAGATATATCAATAATTGATACAGAATAAATGATCAGTAATTTTCCAAATATAAAATAAAGCTTGTTTACCTTCAGTTCCTCAAGGGTGAATCCTCTACCAGCACGATTCTTTGTGTTGTACTTGATAGTTGGGCAACGGACAATTGGCCTTAAAGGTCCTGCAACAGGTCTTGGGGCAATAGTTCTAGCCTTCTTAACACGTGTAGCCCTACGCCTCTTCTTGCGCATGGGTTGATTGAACCAAGTTCTGACACGGTTCTGCCAATCTTTGTGGAAATGCCCATTAGGCACAATATTGTTCCTCTTGGGGGCCATGGTTGCTGAAAAAGACAAATGAAATGCTGGACTAATATATCAAAATCATTTTTCTCTATGACAGTCATTTTTGCAGAATCACCACATTAATTATTGTGAAACTTTTTGTTGTACAAATATAATAATTGATGGAAAATAAGATAATGACAATGTATCGAATTAAAGCAAGCTAGCACATCGGAAACTGGATTTATATATCTGTAAACTGTCAACATGTTGTTCAATTATGCTTGTTTCTAACATCACAAACACAAGTAATTGTTAAAATAGTTTATTTCTGCCTGGTGAAAAATGTTGACACCGAGAACTGTTATATTCATAACTTTCGTACTTGGATGTTGCATATCTTGTCTACAACGGTACAATACCATTTTTTTTCTTTTTTAAAATGTTTAAATTAAATAATTATTATTATATATGGATATTTTAATGCATGAATAACAATAATAAACGTATTTTAGTATTTTCAGGTCAAATCAATGAGACTAGCTCCTTTGGAATGAAATTTGCCTATCAATTAGCAACTTAACTTTCCTGCTTAATGTAATAGATTTTGAAGCATGCAGATGTAGAGATTTTCTTTAATGTGCTGTCATGGTGATAAGAATCTTTTAAATGCATAAGGAATTGCATCAAAACAATTTAGAAAATCGGAGATCACTTGAAAGCAATGAAAACAAAATGTGTATTGGCATTTTTTGGCAGTGTTCCCACTTACATTTTTCATTTGGGGTAGTTTTACCCCTTACCTTTGAAAACTGGGGGTAAAATAAAATTTCAGGGGGTACATAAATTTGTACAATAATTATATGAAATAAAAGAATAATTCCAAATCCATACATCAGACAATTATGCTGCTGTTTTCTTCACGATTCCCTCCAACCCCCCACCCTAGTTAAAATTAATTGTGACCAACACATTCTGGCATATATCACCATCTCAATTAATGTAACTATTTTTAAGATATTTTAATTTATAAACAGCATATAAATTGTTACTACACACCTTTGAACAAAACAAAGCTTCCTTTTTGGTGATATTTTTAATTAACAAAATCGGCATCGCGAAAATATGTGACAAATGAAAATTTGTCTGTTTTCTGCAGAAACATTCACAAATCCAGTTGCTGCTGATTAAAATTATATAAGAATTAATATTTTTTTAATATTTCAAGATTGTTTTTCATCGGCTATTCTTACAGGCATCGTAAAACAAAAATTTCAAATTTGTAATTTACGGCAATAATGCCAGTGGGGGGTCTGTAAACTTCATTGTCAATTGGGAGAATTTCTCACATTTCATCAATTTCAATGCACTTTAAGTAATTTTTGTTTTAGAAATTGCTCAAAAAAACTATTTTTTGAATTATACATGATTAAGGTTACGACTTTCTGTGCGTATTTTTACCCTCTTGCCAAAATTTCTGTACGTGAATTTTGTTATTTATGCGTAAAATACGCACATATGTGCGTAAATGGGAACACTGTTTGGTTTACTGACTAAAGTTTGTGCACGAGAAATTTTGAAAGGTGCATCATCTCACATTCATATCAACGGCTTAAGCATAATTCAATGTTAAAACAAATTATTCATTCTGAAGTAGAGAAAAGAAAAACAGAACTGTCGGTGCGACTTTACAGCTGCCACAAAATGTATAATCGAGACAGATGCACCAATTCAATAAATGTGGGTTGACAAGGCCGGAGCAAGGCAGAGAGAGCGGTCAGGTCCCTTATGGTCTATGGAAACTTATATTCCTTCATGTTAAACCTCTGCATAACCGGTTTATGTTTACAAGGACAATTTATTCTTCTTGTCTATTTCAAAACACAAGTAGGATATAACATGTGGTTCAAAGTTTATTTCTGCATCCTGCTGACAAATCTTAAGAACGGACACGGTAAGATTTACTCTATACACATAGATATAGATATAACCATTTACATGTCAATACCTTTCGTTCAACAACCAACCGGAAAAGGAAGTACACTTGTTTTTCAGAGTTAAATTCCGTAATCCGTACCCGGAAAGCTTACGGAATAGACGGGGAAAACTTGTCACCGATTATTACATTAGAGAGATAGGTGCCTCCGGTCCAGGGGTGTATTTATTTATTTATTTATTTATTTATTTATTTATTTATTTATTTATTTATTTATTTATTTATTTATTTATTTATTTATTTTCAATGCTTAATGTTACATATAACTTTTAAATATAGAAATTGCAGCACGACACCAAAACTAAAGTGCTTTTGAAAAATGAAAATATTAGCATTTTTTAGACTTTATGGGCCTAATGTTTAAGTACATTAAAATGTAGAATGTGCGTTGTTAAGACATAAATTACTAACATGTATATAAAAATCACAGCTAGAAATATGAATGGGACAAGCCAAATTGCAACTAAGAAGAGCGAAGATATTTTAAAACTATAAAAGCCATATTACAAGCTTTAGCTGTTTGGTAAAGACAACAATTAACTTTAGACATTCATTATGATTACATTTGATATAGAAATTAAGATGGAAATATCGAATTCGAAATTAGTAAATTAACGAGGATAATTGAGCAGAATAGATAAAAAATATTAAGTGATCCATGGTTATTAAGCTCGAAATTTAATATTTCTTATAGGTTCCTATAAACCAATAGAAATTCAGATGTGACCGGAAAAGTAATTTTTGTTTGCATATCTTCAAAAGTATTGAAAATTCACACATTCAAATATGGCCCAATTTAATGAGCGGTATGTACAGTAAACAAGTACATGTATATTAAAGATCCAGTATTGTCCAACAACATTGACCTGGCACTCTTGCATTTGAACCCATAGTCAGTAAATTCATTAAACGTTACTATCTACTTGAAAATCGATATGAATGTATATAACCAATTGTTAAATGGTCTAAATTATATATCCCTCTTAGCACAGTCAATAAGGGCTTTCATTTCAAGAATATAGACGTAGGTTCATAGGTTCGAATCCTGGTTCAGCCACATTTATATTTTTTTCTTTTCTTATTCTAAAATTGCCATTCCTCTCTAAACTCGTGCAAAACGTTTTGATTTGTGTGTGTGTGTATTCTATCAGTGTAGTATTTTTAATTTGTATTATGAACGCGGTGTCCTTTTTATCAATTAAAGAAAATGTAATGAAATAAAACATAAAATGGTATAAAAAAAAACACTTAAAAGCAATCCTAAAAACCAGATGAAGTAAAACGATTTCAAGTTAATTCTTGCAAGTAAATTTCCAAAAAAAAAAAAAAAAAAAAAAATGCATGTCCTCATAACGTGTTGTTGGTAAGGTATCGAACCAGAGAACTTCAGATCAGTTGTCAGGCGTCTATACCAATACGCCACAGCTTTAAATGACTTGTGAAGTTAACAAAGATATCGTTATATTCGTTAGATACCACTGTTTATCACTTGACCTTTACGGAAATTAATGAAGTGCCAGGTCAATATTGTTGGACAATATGTTGTGATCAAAATGGTAAATTGTGTGTGTTTGCGTTTGTTTACCCTCGCCACCGGAAAGTGACCATATGGGCGAGCAGAAAAAAATGGTAAACCACACGAAGAGAATAATATATATGTACATAATTGTGCAAATAAAACAATTTTCAAACATCGATAAATATGTAAAATATGAACTGCAAATATTTGTGCATATTATATAATCATAAAAATATATGCATTCATTTCTTATTGTAGTGATATAGTAGTCGATCGTGATGGTCATGTTTACAACTGCTCTGATATTTTTGTTGTTTTAAAACGCCTAATGGATTTAAGGGTGGATGAAAATCATATGTACTTTTTCAGTTTTCAAAGGAGTTTTCATTTTAGAAGTGTATATTTCTAGATATCATCTGATTTTGACGTTATTGTGCATTTTTTTAAAAATCCTCTTTGTTCTACTGGATATATATTGGATTTTCAAAAATAGGTTATCATTTGCATAGTGAGCGATAATCGGTGTTTTCACATATAACGGTGATTCTTGTATTTATGGATTAATGGATTAAATGGATTAAGCAAAAATAGAGATTTCGACCACCGTGTTTCGCTATGAATACAACAGGACAATACACTATTATAATTTGGTAACAGTACTTGTCTTTACACCTGAATTTTATAAATGTTTTCTAAATGTCGGATAATCCAAACGATACTCCTTATAGTGGCAAAAAGAAAAATAAAAACAAAAAGAGACGTAAAAGTGCTGTATCCCCAAACTTGAATAGCGAGCAACCAGAAAAGCGTCTTTCGGTAATGGCCCAAATCACGCCGCCAATGTATTCGGGATACAATCTGACTTCCCCACCTCCCTCACTTGGACCTCAGCAGTATTCTGGGCAACACTATCCTCCACATTTACAATTTGTTACCAACTCATCTGTGCAGACTCCCACTTCTGAACAGTCGGCCACACTTAACACCACAATTTCGCCTGGTAGTCTTGGAGATAATCCCTCATCCAGTGCTCAAAATGTTCAAAATCAATCATGGTTCTTGACATTATTGGCAGAGTTGAATGCAATAAAATCAAGCCAATACGCTTTAGAAACAAAGCTTTCTAAACTTGATAAAATAGAGTCAGATGTTCTCAATATTTCAAGCAATATGAAAAAAGTTGAAAACCGTATATGGTCTCTTGAGGAATCTATGGGGCAAACTACTACCAAATTGAACGATTTAGAAGCAAGCAGAAACTTTGACTCTGAAATGTGTGATGATTTAAAAAAGAAACATGAAGAAGTTATAAATGCTTTGAAGGCAGAAAAATCAAAAAGTGATGGCTTATTAAAATCAGTTGATGACCTAAGACGTGAGAAAGTTTCGTTGAAAAATGATGTTATTGACCTAAAAGGGCGTTCAATGAGAGATAACCTGTTATTCTACAATATTGATGAAGAGAAAGATAGAGAGGCTAGAAAGAAAGAAAATTGTTACAGAGAAAGTATTAAAGTTTTGTGTTGACAAGATTGGAATAATTGACGCATATAGATATAAAATTGATAGGGCGCATCGTGTCGGAAGTCATGAACATGGCAAAATACGCCCAATTGTTGCTAAGTTTAACTTTCACCAAGATAAGATGGAGGTGAAAGAAAAAGCAAGGCTCAAATTATCTGGAACTGATGATGGTGTAAGTGACCAATACCCTCAGGAGATCCGTGAGAGGCGCCAAAAACTTATCCCTTATCTTGTTCAGGCGAGAAAAGAAAATAAAACAGCAGTGCTTTCATATGATACACTGTATATCGATAATCGATCTTACACAGTGGACCGTCTCCCGCCAGGTCCTGTCCCAATTCTCGAGCGTCGCACTCGAGGAAACAACCTTACATTTCAGGTCGGGACCAGAACCAACATATGGTCACAGATAGTGTGCAGGCGTAGGAAAACGTAAGGAGGCAGCTAAAATTTCTCTCGTGGAATATCCAGGGAATTAAAAATAAATTAACTGATAATGACTTTTTGGACTTTGTGAACGGCTTTGATATTTTGATTTTGACAGAGACATGGAATTCAAATGTGTTAAATATTGACTTAAATAATTTTGAATATTTTTCATGTCCTCGGCCGAAATATAATAAGAAAGCTAAAAGGTACAGTGGTGGGGTAATTGTGTACTTTAGAAGTGAATTTAAAGGTCAAATTGAGTTAGTTTCATTAAATAACAAAGGTATAATATGGTTTAAATTACAAAAATCAATGTTTGCATGTTCAAATGATATGTTTTTTTGTTGTTGTTATATACCTCCTGAAGATTCAAAGGTATATAAACAATGTGAATCACCTTTATACGAATTTGACTTTTTTGAACAAATATCTGATGATATCAGAAAGTATAGTCGGCTTGGATATGTGACAATATGTGGTGACCTAAATGCTCGAACTGGTGAAAGACCAGATATGATTGAAAATATACACCTTGAGCGTTTTATTGATTTACCTGAAGAAGACGATATTCCTATAGGAATCCAAGCTCGAACTTCCTTTGACAAACAAATCAATAGTTTCGGTAATAAATTAATTACATTGTGCAAAGAAAATGCTGTCTATATTGTTAATGGCCGTCTTGAACCAGGTCATTTTACATGTTATAATCTTATAAGAAACTGCAAAGCTGCAAGTGTTGTAGACTACATTATTGCCGATTCAAATGTTTTTTCTCTTATTGATGTTATGAAAGTTCATGACCTTTCAGAATTTTCTGATCACTGTCCAATTTCGTTTTCAGTTTCATATGTTTATAACAAATCTATTGCAAATGAAGATATAACTTATGACAAAATAGTATGGGAAGATATCGATAATGATAAATTTGATTCATTATTGAATGAATATAAATATTCTTTTGATGACATTACAAATAATTTATCGTGTGATAACATTGACATTGATACTTGTATAAACTTGTTTTCTGATTTAGTTTTTGATATATCATTCAAAGTGAATGGTAAAACTATAAAGAAGAGTTCAAAAAGAAAACCTTCCAATTTTAAAACGTCATTATGGTTTGACAATGATTGTAAGCGAAATAAAAATGAATTTTACAGGTGCAAAAGATTATTTAAAGATGATCCGTCAGACCGCAATAGAATTTATTTTTGAATGCACGAAGCATTTTTTGTGCAAGTAAGCGCAAAGCTAAAAAGCAATATTTTTATCAGGAAAAGAAAACGCTTTCTAAGTTGAGCAAGACTAATACTAAACAATTTTGGAAATATATTAAAAAGTATAAAACTAAATCGAGTAATGCAAATCATGATGTTAGTTTACATGAATTTTGTTGAATACTTTAGTAATATGTCTAATACACAGCATGAAAATGTTTTTAACCCTGAAAATTTTTCTAACAGAACAGATACGGTACAGATTGAGAGTCTTGATTGTAAATTTAGTATTGATGAAATACGTAAGACAATAGCATGTTTAAAAAAGGCATAAAAGCTGTGACATTGATAAAAATGTAGCGGATTTTTTCATAGATTCTAAAGATTTTATTGCTCCTTATCTTGTAAAACTTTTTAATAATATATTTGATAAAGGTGAATATCCTGAATCTTGGAGTAAAGGCGTTATCATTCCTATTTTTAAAAAGGCGATCGTAAGGTACCTTCAAATTATAGAGGGATTACAATTGTCAATGTCTTAGCAAAGATTTTCTCATTAGCGTTAAGAAACCGCATAAATAAATGGTGTGAAGAGGAAAAAGTTTTTAATGAATCTCAGTTTGGTTTTAGAGATGGGCGGAGTACTGCTGATTGTGTGTTTATATTGCATAGTATTATTCAGAAAATACTTTCAAAAAAATCTAAACTTTATTGTGCGTTCATCGATTATGAACGAGCTTTTGATACGGTTATACATGAAGCATTGTGATTTAAAACTTATAGAATCTGGTATCAGCTGTAAAATGGTTAGAATGGTAAAAGCCATCTATCAAAACGTAAAATCTTGTGTAAAAGACACAGCTTACTTGACCATTTCTGACATGTTTAATGTTTCTATTGGTGTTAAACAAGGGGAACCACTCTCTCCTCTATTATTCATTTTATTTGTTAATGATGTAAAAAATATTGTTGATGTGTCACAATTAACAGAGACTGATTTATCTTTACTATCTGTACATATGTTGTTATTTGCTGATGACATAGCTCTATTTACCACAAACCCAAATAGTTTGCAATCCTTTCTTGATAACATTTATATATACTCGTTGCAGTGGGGCCTTAAAATCAATGCTGGCAAGACTAAAATATGTATTTTTGAGAAAAGAAAAACGCAATGCAATTATAATTGGTATGTAAATGGTGCTAAGCTAGATATCGTTAATTCTTTTTGTTACCTTGGTGTTAAATTTTACTATACTGGCAACATGAAATTTGCTGTTCAGGCTCTAAACGACCAAGCTCTCAGAGCATATAACAATCTTCTTTCAGTTATAAGTAGACTAAATCTTGATATAAAAACACAATTATCACTGTTTGATTCTCTTGTAGTCCCTATACTTCTATATGGCTCAGAAGTATGGGGAGTATATAATTATAAAGAAATTGATAAACTTCATTTTCGTTTTTGCAAGAGAATTCTTGGTGTTAGAACCCAGACATCAAATGCTGCTGTGCTGGGTGAGCTTGGTCGCTTTCCATTGTCTGTATTATGTAAAGAGCGAGCATTGAAACAATGGTTAAAGATAATGAAATGTCCAGGTTCACTTATGTATTAACATTTTTTCAGAATTAAAGTCATCAGAAAATCTAAATTCAAATAATTCCTGGACTTTGTCTGTGAAAAAATTGTTAAATAATTTAGGCTATGGATACTTATGGAATGAAACAAATTTTGATAATAACTATATGTCTGTATTAAAGCAAAGATTACGGGATCAATACGTACAAGAGTGGAGCGAAACAATTGCAAATCAACCAAAACTTAAATTTTACTGTTTGTTCAAGACAGAATTTTCTTTTGAAAAATATTTGACGGTGATAGATAAAAGTTCCTGTAGACAAACAATGTCTCGATTTAGATTGTCGTCACATAATTTAGAAGTTGAAAAATGGTAGATTTGTTGGAATTGATAGAAACGATCGTATCTGTAAAATGTGTAGTACTCATGTTGAAAACGAATATCATTTTTTACTCTGTTGTCCTATTTACAGAGAGTTGCGTAAAAGATATTGTATAAACTATTCCTTTCCTACTCTAAATAAATTTTATTTTCTTTTGTCAAGTAAAAATATAAGAAAAATAAGAAATGTTGCAAAATTTACTTCATGTGCTATGAAATTAAGAGCAGAATTTCTTGCAAATATGGCTGCTCCTTAAAATATCTGTTTAAAGTACTTTCAAGTTATAGAAATATTGTTAAAATAATCGTTTGATGTATATATGTTTTTGTATGTTATATCTATATTGTATATATTTCTGTTGTCTTGGCCATCATGAAAGTTATTGTAAATGGCCAAAGGCATTTTCTCATGCCGATTTAGCCAAAATAAACTGTATAACTTATTGTAACATTTAACTTAAACTTTATAGAAAATCAGTTTTTATTACCTCCCTTTATTTACATGGAATGTTAAATTCGGTAATATTTTTACAAATAATGCTTTTTGGAACCTACAATATTGATTAATCTTAATTTGAGCATCATATTTATGATTTAAAACCATAAAAAAATTGTTACAGGATCTTTAATAAATATCTGAATAGAAATGCATACTATGTAAGGCGGCTGGGGATATGGAAATAGACTCCGTCCGTACATCCGTCCGTCCATCCATTGCCTTTTTATGTGTTTTAAATGTCAGTGTATGAGATGACTATATCGTCTGTTAATTAATTACAATTCTCCATTCGGCCTCGATCTGTGGTTGCTTCTTGTTTGAAAAGGCTTTAGCACCTTTCCATTATCCTTCACGAATATAAACAAACTGAGTCTGCAATTTTCGTGTTATTTTGTTGTTTTCATAGCCTACAAGAAATTTCCCCTTTTTTAAAGATTTTTCTTACATGTACAGACTAAAACATCACAGTAAGTTTACATCATCAAAGAAATATGATGAGCTGTTCCCCCCATATAATTGTGGCAATTACGACAGAAACTCTTATTGAACCTTCATTATAAGCCATTCACTTACGTATTATGTCCATGTATTACGCACCATACTATAGTATTAACTTCCATTTATTTCACAAAAAAATGAATACTCATTCCAGCAGTAATCACATATAAATGTGTATTTGCTGGTGTCAGCTGAAAAAAGTTGCACAGTACTTCATATCAGTTTTGTTATATCTCTATTTCGGTGTCGATCGTTAATTCCAAAATATTTTAGTTTTGAGGAAAGTATGCCACCTACGGTATATTTTGTTTAGGAACCAGTGAGATTTTTTTTACTTTGCTAGATTTCTCACGAACAGGCTCAATACAACAGAAATAGCGATTTTCATCTTTGCTTTGTTTCCAATGCTCTCAAATTACTCCCTTTTGCCAAAATGTATAACACAAATTTTGTTTAAATTAATTCTTTCAAAGCAAATGATTTGTACAGGAATATTTATCTGAATTTATTATTATCAAAACATGTACTCATTTGATAGGCATTTATAATAAATCAACATTTTTTGTAGCATTTGATGTTTGTTATGTAAATTCGAACGCTTATTCAGGAACTATATACATGTATATAGCCCTATCAGAAAGTTCCATGTTTCACATTCCAAGATAATGTAAAATCAACGTGCAAGTTCAAATGGTATGAAAACAGAACTGTTTCATGGAACAGTTCTAATTTTTCAGGTCTAAATGTTACCTTTTTTAAAATACCTTAACAACAGTTTACCTACATCTACATTTGAATGTCATACATGTACTTTCACAATTTTGACCACGCCTCAAATTTTAGTCACTAAATGAGTTAAAAAAAACAACAGAAGACGGCAGCGGCTTTCTTCAATTAATATGTTTATTGAACTACTTCTAATAATAATGATAGAAAATAAGATTAGTATAAAAATATTGGACATTAAGACTACACAAGATTAAATAGCAATTGGTTTAAATGGTGTTGGTAGTTTAAACGACATCAAAAGATTAAACAGAGATACAGTAAAATCATTTTAGCATCAAGATCTCAAGATCATACAAAGCTAGACTGCTATAGATCAAAGTAATTTTCTTTATTACTGAGTGGCTTTATAAAAATGCCAACTTTCATTCTATTCTTAGTCATCTTGTACGTGTAATTCCTGTTTCTTATTTTCTATGACTATGCATACTTACTGTGATTATATAGCCTGTAGGTGTCTTTGAAACTAGTGAGCGCATTTTGCACTTTCAATTACAAACATTATGATTATTTAAACTTATATTTAAAAATCCCAACATTATTTCGAAGTTATTTCATCATCTTTTTTGTCTTATTTAAATAAAACTCTCTAGTTACATCTTGTTCTATTTTTGGTTCATAGGACTCCATTGGAAATAAACTTTTTAACTTAATGGGCTACAGTTACTGTAGCTATCCTTGTAACCATAGATCACCTTGACCAAAATCATTGTATTATTATTTTTTTAACCTGTATAAATATTTTTATCCTCCTAATAATATATTAACATCTTTGTTAAATTTATAGACAACAATATAAAATCTTATAACTTTGAGCATTTTTTGTGCTCTTGGTTATTATGATGTTTCATGCTTGTTGTAGTCATAATCTTATCTGTGATTTTTATAATTTTAACCTTTTTCTTAACTTATATCACAGTCCATAATTTAAGTAACTCTGATCTATGATTTTGCAAAAAATAAAACGACAGTAATAAAAATATATAAAGGCCTATTGGCATGTAGCTTAATATATTACAAAGTATCAGAAGTTTCTGATATTGAGATTATACAACACATTTTTATTGTTGAAAGTACAATATTATATACCGTATATTGGTATTTATCAAAACCCAACCTAGATCTGAGTTACGTGACGCTCTGGAAAAGCGTCTGGAGAGTATTAATGTCTTAAGGTTATTTAATCTTATATTTAACTTTTAAGAGCAATAGTCATGACTAAGTAGTTACAACGTATGCATCAAAAGCAAGAAATAAGTAAAAATTATGTAATTTACGTATCTGACTTTGCCGCTAAATAAAGATTTCGGTTCAAAACAAGTTAATACTTGAGGTAGAGCACTTTACACTGTGTCAG
This sequence comes from Ruditapes philippinarum, assembly GCF_026571515.1. Taxonomy (NCBI): domain Eukaryota; kingdom Metazoa; phylum Mollusca; class Bivalvia; order Venerida; family Veneridae; genus Ruditapes; species Ruditapes philippinarum. The sequence goes on from NW_026852834.1 coordinate 179,539, forward strand.
TGCAGGCATAGACAGCTAAAGATGCATTAAATGGTCACAGTTTAACCCGTAATGTATTTAATGCAGCTTTTTCCTTAAGCTTTTTCCTTACGTACTTTGTACTTGTTAGTTATAATTTAATGAAAATAAGGTATGGGATGCTCTGTCAGGCGTAAGAAAGTTGCTTTGTGATATAGAACACTGGCTTAGGATTCATGAAACATAATGTCATCACTAAATGCACCATCCTACAAAACCAGTCTGTGCGAAAGTCTGTTGGTCCTCGGACCTCGCCAGCTAAAAATCAGGAGGGCCGAGATAAATTTCGATACAGTCAGTCCTCATGTCCGAATAAAATTTTAGATGGTTTGAAACCGGTGCATAGAAAAACCGGAAAGCACCGGATAGCACCGAAATACCGGAAAGCACTTAAATTTCTATTAAAAACATATGAAAACGTTAATTAATCGGTTTGAAAGTGTTACCAATCGATTTATTAGATTAAAATCTTTCAGACAAGTCATTTTTATATTTATATACTGATAATTATTACGAGTATTTAGGAAAATAGATATATCGAGTGCTTTCCGGTCCTGTTAAGATACATGTACATTACCGGATAGCAATATTGTTTATCAAAGTTATACATGAAAACTTTATTTTATTGGTTTGAAAGTGTTACCAATCGATTTATTAGATCAAAATCTTACAGACAAGTCATTTTTATAAAAATATATTGATAATTTTTACGATTATTTAGGAAAATAGATATATCGTGTGCTTTCCGGTCCTGCTAAGGTACATGTACATTACCGGATAGCAATATTGAATATCAAAGTAATACATGAAAACTTTATTTTATTGGTTTGAAAGTGTAACCAATCGATTTATTAGATCAAAAATCTTTCAGATAACATGTTTTTATAAATATATATTGATAATTATTACGTTTGATTAGGAAAATAAGAAATATCGAGTGCTTTCCGGTCCTGCTAGGGTACACGTACTTTACCGAATAGCAATATAGTTTATCAAAAGTAATACATGAAAACTTTATTTTATTGGTTTGAAAGTGTTACCAATCGATTTATTAGATCAAATCTTTCAGACAACATGTTTTTATAAATATATAATGATAATTATTACGAGTATTTAGGAAAACTGATATATCGAGTGCTTTCCGGTCCTGCTAAGATACATGTACATTACCGAATAGCAATTTGTTTATCCAATTTTAATACATGAAAACTTTTTTTAATTGATTAATTAAGTTGACATTATTTCAATTAAAAATATTATGATTAGTTACACGATTTTTCAAATCTTGCTCATACCATATATCTGACAATGTATCATATTTCTAATATTTTATAGGTTGTGTGAAGGACAGAAAGAGGATGTGTAAAAAGTACCAATAAGTTATTCAACAGCATCGAACCATATTTTTTCTTATTATATTTTTATATCATGTAAAATAAAGAAAAACTTATAAAATTTTCTTTCAGTTATGTCTTTATTTTTTCCATACTATGTGTACCGAAAAGCAATGTGGTCATCAGTGGAGGACAGTAGTTGTTGTATTGTTTATCACACGTGCTAATCCTTGCTGATTAAAGACCTTGTATATTGTAGCACAAAAAGGTGATGATTTAATCAATTTGTACACAATTATGATAATTGAGAGTACCGACCTGCACATCAAAGTTGCATTAATTAGACACTGTCCTTTACATGCACATTAAATTAGATAATTAGGTTTAGGTCCTCACGGCAATTCTAGACAACAAGGTGAGTTTTTACGTACGCCCGACTATGTAATGGACGAAGTCACGGATTTATTATCTCAGAACAAACCCAAACAAGTCTATGATAAGTTAGCAGCCAAATATGATGAAGTTTCCCGTCCATCCAACATTCAGAAAATCCGTGACAGAAAAAAATATAAGACAAAGAGTCAATGAACCATGTCCTTAAACAGGCCATAGACTGGAAGTCCAAGCCATTGACTGACCTGGTTGAGACGCTCCATTCCCTGGTCCAAGGTCAATTTCTGGACTTGCGTAGTGCCATTATCGGTGCTGGTGAGTTCAGACTCGCACAAACTCATTCACAATTTCAACTCACCAAATCTGTGTATGTAGACATGACGGACGAACAGAGACGCAAGCATTTTGTCCGTTTTCGACGCCACCCGTATCAAAAGCCCGGTTACATGACATCTACGGACGGACAATCGACGATTATTGCACCAAGAAACCCACGGTAAAGAACCAGGTCAACGAAAAAGAAAAATTAACACTCGGACTGTTTGACAGTGAAGAAACCAAAGACGGGATAAATATCAATGCATAAATATATTATAGATGACCGCATAAGTAAGTTCGAGTTGTGTCTTAAGATGTCATTTATGCTCATCAGGCTATATAGTCAAGCCCATACTCGAACTTATATACTACAACACAATATATTGTGTATTGATATTTATCTATGACCGATGACATTGACATGACATTCATTTTTTTTGTCTGGAATTGCAATTACACAGTGCCTGAAAATTTATGTTTGGAAAACATATATGTTGAAACATAAATATTAAGTATCAATATCAATGTATATTATATAAAAATTTATATCACGACCGCATTAGTAGGTTCGAGTGTGTCTTAAGATGTCATTTATGCTCATCAGGCTGTAGTCTAGCCCATACTCGAACTGAAATGGATTTACCATTTATATAATATAATATGCATTGATATTAATATTACATAAAAAAAATGTAGGGGTCTGCCTAATGTATATATATTTTGTAGTTTTATATGTATATAATAATGAGATAGTTATTTGTTGATTTTGTTTTTAAAACATCACTATTTGTAAATATAATTAAATTAAAGTTTAAATGACATTTCAATATCATATATAAATACCTCAATTAATCAATCATTTAAATACATCAAGTTATTGTGTATTATTAACACCTCTTTAAATGTGATAATTAAATCAGCGTGTGTCCGTTCAATCAGCGTGTGCACGTGTAATAAACGAGGCGTGAAGTGTGCCTTGATTGATTTCAATATCATACTTTTTTTTCAATTATGTATGTATATAATTATGTTTGCTAAGTTCTGTTTTTATATCTGTTTATTTTGTTCTTAGTATTTAGTTTCGTTTATTTTTATTTATTGCACTGTTTATTGTCAAAAATAAAAAAAACATCACTGAAACAATTATTGTTCTTCTCTTCCTGCTATTTTTGAATCCTCTTGTCTTCCATATAGCTACAACAAATAAATATATTATATATTAGACAAGGTACATACATTTTAAATATTTAATATACCATCTGTATGTCTGAGGTAAGAGGACCAGTGCTTTTCGGTGATGTATTACTATTACTTCACAGGACCGGAAAGCAATAATGGAATGTGCAGGACCGGAAAGCACTCGATATATCTATTTTAATATCTATTTTAAACTTTTTTTATTCGTAATATTAATTATAAAAAAATAATGTCAGGGAGATTTTTTCCTAATAAATCTCTTGGTAACGTTTTCAATTCAATACAATGAAGGTTGTACGTTTTTTAGTGAAAATTCGAGTGCTATTCGGTACATATACTTAACAAAACCGGAAAAGCATTCTCAATTTCTTTAACATTCCTAAATAATCGTTTATAATAATCATAGTACAATTATAAAAACATGTTGTCTGGAAAATTTTGATATATTAAATCGATTGGTAACACTTTCAAATCATTAAAATAAAGTTTTCATGTATTAAATTGATAAACTATATTGCTATCCGGTAAAGTAACATGTACCTTAGCAGGACCGGAAAGCACTCGATATATCTTATTTTCCTAAATAATAGTAATAATTATCATATATATTTATAAAAACATGTTGTCTGAAAGATTTTGATCTAATAAAATCGATTGGTTACACTTTCAAACCAATAAAATAAAGTTTTCATGTATTACTTTGATAAACTATATTGCTATTTCGGTAAAGTACGTGTACCCTAGCAGGACCGGAAAGCACTCGATATTTCTTATTTTCCTAATCAAACGTAATAATTATCAATATATATTTATAAAAACATGTTGTCTGAAAGATTTTGATCTAATAAATCGATTGGTTACACTTTCAAACCAATAAGATAAAGTTTTCATGTATAACTTTGATAAACAATATTGCTATCCGGTAATGTACATGTATCTTAACAGGACCGGAAAGCACTCGATATATCTATTTTCCTAAATACTCGTAATAATTATCAATATATAAATATAAAAATGACTTGTCTGAAAGATTTGATCTAATAAATCGATTGGTAACACTTTCAAACCGATTAATTAACGTTTTCATATGTTTTTAATAGAAATTTGAGTGCTTTCCGGTATTTCGGTGCTATCCGGTGCTTTCCGGTTTTTCTATGCACCCGTTTGAAACTTGTAGGCCTGAGTTAGAATGAACCAACTTTACAGGAATATTATAATCAACATCACTAAATTACAGGCATATTGATTCACATCACTGTGAAGCTATGAACCTGGGACTTTGCATGTGGATTTTTTTCAGTTTTGTTAGAGTTATTGCCCTTGACTTACAGTAGTATAAATTTGCAATTTTCAACTTGTTCATGCATAGCTCAAAAAGTATTTCACTTGGAGGCCTGAAAGTTTACAAGAATGTTGGTCAGCATGTGTACTTATGCACCTTGGGGTTCGCTTGTGGATTTATTCAGTATTTGTAAAGTTTTTGCCCTTTACTTAGTAAAAGATTTTTAATTTTCAAAAAATATTTGACCTAGAGTCATAAGATTGACAGAACAGTGGGGCAATGGGGGCACCCGGGCCGTGTCCTATGGACACATTTCTAGTTTCATTCTCATGTTTATTTATTATTGAAAATGGTTGCACATTCTACTTTTAGAAAACTGATGTAGAAGAAAAATTAGAGAAATATCACCATGACAGAGAAAAAAGTTACGATTCTACATTTTAACGATGTGTACAATATTGAGCCGCAGAAAATTGAACCATCTGGTGGGGCAGCCAGGATGACTCATTATGTGAAATCATTAAAGGATGAAAATCCTCTTGTATTGTTCAGTGGGGATGCTCTTAATCCTTCTTTAAGTAAGTAAAATTCTCCTATATATAATGAACTGATCTCTTTTACTGTAACATATGAATATTCTTTTCAATAATCTAGAGAACATAATAGATCATTGTCAAAATTAGAGTTTATAGATCATTTGCATCATTTGTAATATTTTATAAGAATCAACAGAAATAGCTGCTTTATCTAGGTAAATAGGGTTAGGGTTACCCTAACCATCTAGGTAAATTATTTTTTGATAATGGTACTATGTATTAGAGAACAATATTTTACATGTAGATTGATATATATGTCAGGTTACAAGAATTTAAGTGACAATCTATGAATGGTTAAGCATGGTTAAGCACGTTAATGAACTTCTAAAGGTTCTTTCTTTTAAAAATAATTATGAATTACATTGATGAATTAACATGCCACTGAATAAATAATGGTCACAAAACAGTCAATACTGTCAAAAACTATAATTTATACATACATTTTGTATGTAACAATAGGCACACTGACTTTTTTAAACCTTCTTTTTTATGCTTTTAAGTTTTTAAATTTTAGAATCTTATCAAAAACTTCCAACACAGTTTCATTTATAAAGGCAGTTGGAAAAAAGAAGTCACTTCCAGTTTTTACATAATTTGTGTTCCAAGGAAAGGCAGTGTCATACCCTACATGATAGTGTCAGTAGAGTCATTGTTTAGGGAAAGATCATTATAACTGCATAAATTATCTTACTAATCATTGTCTAGTATGATAATGTACATATAACATTTTGCAAATGAAGTTTATTCAAATAAAAGTTTTCCTTCCTGATCTTAGCCCTTAACCTTCTGGCACCAAAAGTTATAGACCTTTGCTACAGATCTGTTAGCTGAATCTGTTCAATCTTGATATCCCCAATATTGATATTGGACAGTCTAAAAAAGGAAGCTTGAATGACCAATCCATAATACCATTTAAGAAATTCAAGAGTTAGTTTAGTCATGTTAATTAAGTGATTATAGAGTTTTGTGTAATTAAGTAAAGATGTATTGTATCACGTTAAATGTATATGTAATTTTGAATATTTTTCAGTGAGTATATTTTTGAAAGGTAACCAGATGATACCAATGTTAAATGCCATACAGGTACAATGTGCAGTGTATGGTAACCATGACTTTGGTAAGTCAATTAACATGTTTTAAATATTGATGTTAAATGTCTTAAAGGGACTACACTGAGATTATTTGAAATGACAGGATTGGAAATATTTTTTTCTGGATTTGTATACTATTTAATGAGCCAAATGGCCCAAAAATGAAAAGCGTTGCAATGCTTTTTACTCATATTAAGCTAAGAATTGCACTAACCATTAATATTCAATTTAATTTTGAGTATATTTCTGTATCATCATTGAAGAATTTTCATTTTAAGTGCTTCATTTTGGCAGAGTGGTTTCAAAAAAGTTGATGTAAAAATTTCAAGTTTTCTGTTTTAGGCTTTTTTTACCTCAGTAGAGTTACTTTTGATAAAGGGATTGTAAACATTAGCACATTTTTGTGATCACTTCTCTGTCGTCTGTCTGTCTGCACTCACAGGAGAGTAATTATGTGGCTAGAGGGACAATAGGTAACTGTTCTTTCTCTTTGATGTCATTCATTCCGTAATGATTTTATGTGGCTATTTTCTTTTGTGTGGCTAAAAAGAACAATAGAGAGAACAATAGAGTAGCCACATAATTACTGTCCTGTGAGAACGTCCGTCTGTCCGTCAGTCACAAAACTTGTCCGGACTACTCCTCATAAACTGCTGGTGCAATTTCATCCAAACTTTACAGGAATGATCAGTACCAAATCTAGTTGTGCATATTGTCAGTATTTTCAGGTTCAATGATTTTTGTCAGAGTTATGGCCCTTTAATAATTTTTATTTGTAAAGTTTGTCCGGACTACTTCTCTTATACCACTATTGCAATTTCAATGAAACTTTACAGGATTGATCTGTAGCTCAAGTCCTTGCGCATATTGCACGGGTTTTTCGGTTGAATGATTTTTGGCCGAGTTATGGCCCTTTGATAAAAAGGTGTTTTTTTTTTCTGTGTGTTGCCAGATAAACAAAAGCTTGTCCGGACTACTCCTCATAAACTACTGGTGCAATTTTATCCAAACTTTACAGGAATGATCAGTAACAAATCTAGTTGTGCACTGTCCGTCTGTCACAAAACTTGTCCCAACATGAAATTGGCCATCATGAGGCGACACATGTGATCACTGATTGCTCTTGTTGATACATGTGTGTTGTTCTAAACTAAATAAATAGTAATCAAGGAAAATACCTTTACATCTTCCTTAAAAATCTTTAAAGGAGCTCCACTGACATCCAAAAAACCTATAGAATTTTAAAATCTTATGTAGATCTGGGACACTCAAAACAAAAAGAAATTATGAAAAATGTAATAAAGAAATGTACCCATAATTAAATTGAAAGTTGATGTCTAGTGTTATTTTTAGCCTGATTCTTATTTGAAGAATTTAAACTCTTTTTACATTTTACAGTCAACTTGTACAATCAAATGATTATTTTGGAACAAAAGAATGAGCAAGTGATGTGAAATTGTGTACACAAGTTATTGGTATGGACCTTCATCATCAAATGGAATAAAATTCTCTGAAAAAAATATTTCCAGTTTCAAAACCTCAGTGTAGTCCATTTTAGGGAAGATATATGAAGAGGACAAAAGTAAAATCTTAGAAGTGTATGATTGCATGATTATCTTGATTGTTATTTCTATAAAAGCCCTGAGGGCCAAAGATCAGCAGTCATGGAAAATGAAGCTTATTAATTTGGCATAGTAGTTTCAAAAAAATTGATAAAATTGATGTAAATTTATTTTTCAGATTTTGGTGTTGACCATTTAGAGGATTTTGCGGAGCAGACAAATTTTCCCTGGTTGATGAGTAATATCACAGATAGGTTAACATTTAAACCATTAGCTGAAGGCAAAGTGAAACATATGCTAGACTGGCACGGTGTTAAGGTAGGTCAATTTTCTACTGTAAATCAGGTAAACATTTTTTATGTCATATACATGAAACTGAGAATTGAGTTTCTTTCGATGTAAGATCTTCACTTCCCAAAATTTTTATACCGATAACAGCCATGTGACAGCTATATGAAGTTGCCCCATACTTCATCTCAGTGTTATTATGCTTTTAGTTTATATAGAATTTATTTTAGTTTGATTGTGTAGGAAGCTATAAGCTTATAGACACACTTTCAAATATGTTCCTGGAACCAACCAGTACTGAGCAATAAGTGTAAAGTTTCTTGCTCAAAGAAACATAGACTTGCCCAAGACAGGGTTTGAACACATGCTGTCGGCGATCATTACATTACCAGCCCGACATGCCACCAGTACAATTTGGTAACTATTTATTATGTTTTATACTTAAGCAGGTGCTACATGCTAGTGGCATGACAGATGTTGCAGTTTCATTTATCTTTCTGGACAATTCATTTGGTGACACCTTCTTAAACTATAAAACAAAAATCAAAATACCATATTTTATATCATTTAAAGTAAGTGGAGAACTTTGCTATGTATTTTCAGATAGGGTTAATGGGTCTGGTAGAGGAGGAATGGATTGATACTTTATCTACTATAGACCCTGAAGATATCATTTTTGAAGATTTTGTAGAAGTTGGAAACAAGTTAGCTGCTGAACTCAGGGAAGAGGTGATGTGGAAATTAAAAGATTTTTTATGTTGTTTTTTTTTGTAGTGTATAAATACTTTGTTTTACAGGCAAGAAAAATTAATTTCAATTAACAGCAATTTTCTAAAATGTGCAGACATTTTTTATGAAAGAAGTGTATATTATTACCACAGATTACTCTCATCTGAAGTACACCACCTAGATAGTTATTTTCCTGTATATATGTATGTGTATCTGTTGTATAATATGCAAGCTGAAAGTTTTCTACATGGAACTTTACTTAAATTTAACTGCATTGACCAACATTTGAGAAACTCATGTACATGTACTCTTATCTGTAGAAATTTTCTGTACATTAGTGTGTGGTTTTCAGGTAATACTGAGCATATTTCTTTGTAAGCTTTTACATATCTTACTGTTTTAGTGCCCAAATTGATCTATGTTAGGAATTCGAATTCAAATTCTATGTTTTTAGGTGTTTGCATGTCCTGATTCTTTTGTTTAAGTTTTTATTTAAAATGTTTTGAATTTTTCATGTGATTTGATACATATGTTACATATGTATACATAATGTATACATGTATATCTATTTGAACAGGGCGCAGACTTGGTGATAGCATTGACTCACATGAGATGGCCAAATGACAGAAAGTTAGCCCAGTGTGTTGACGGTCTAGATATTGTACTAGGAGGACATGATCATGACTTTAATGTAGAAAAAGTAAGATTTTGCCTTCTTTAACCCTTCCACTAATGGAACCAAAAATTAGCTAGCCTATGACACTAGTATAGGCCTATACATCCTTGCATTCAGACCAGCCTCTATACTGTTGGCTGACCAACTTAAGTTTTTCAACTTTATATTCCCAAAAAAGATAAATGGACAGTTCAAAAATGGAAGCTGGACAAGTTCATTTAAGAATTCTGCAGGTTAAGAGTTGAGTACCATGTGGAAATTGAAGGTTGAAGAGTACTAAATCTAAAAGATGGTTTGATGGGATAAAATATAAGATGCTTAAAGAGTCATTTGAATGAAAATGATTTTAAATAAGAAATTTTGGAATAATGAATCGAATTGTGAAATATATGCAGCAAACATAATTGTAATATTATTAAGTTACCGTTAACCGTGAAATATATAATGATTAACTCTAATCTGTGAGAGTTGTACATGTCAGCCATTGGTTGAAATATATTAAATGAGAACAGATTTAAAAATGGCAATTGTTGATATTTCCAGGTAAATGGAAAGTATGTGATAAAGAGTGGTACTGACTTCCGTAACTTAAGTAAGATAGTAATGACAAAAACTGATGACAAAGTGGACGTTACAGTGGATTGTGTAGATCTAGATTCTAGTATCCCAGAAGATGAAGATCTGAAAAAAGAAGTCTTTAAAATAACAGGTTAGATGTTGAAAAATATTAATTTTAACTCTCTGAATATAGAATTCTGACTTGTGATAATGATGTGCCTAAAGTCAGCAGTGTAAAAACAGTCCTGCTTGATTAGACACTATAGCATGGCTGCTGGATGTAAACATTGTAATATTGAATTACCTCATGTTAAAATGTAACAAGTCTATGAATAGATCCCTATATGTCTCTGTCTTGTCTATTTCAATTTGATTATCAGATTATTGCATTACAATAAGAATTTCACCACAACATATTTGTTAACAAAAAGCACATGCCAGTGATTGTGGTCAGAGCAATTGCATTTATTATTCTACCCGAAAAATTTTGGGGGAGCATATAGTTGCTGGGTTGTCCATTTGTCCGTCAGTCCGTACGAACCCAGAGGTACTTGTGTGACGTGGAGATCAATGGGTAACAGTAAATTCTCTTTTTTATTCATTCCGTTTTTACTTGTGTGTCTTTTTTTAAGCCTTGTGTGACTAAAAATGGCAAAAAAGATCAAAGGAAAAGTCACATAAGTACCATTTTGTGAGTACGTCCGTCCGGCCATCCGTCCGTCCATACGTACGTATATCCCGAATTTGTGTCCGGCCCATAACTTTGTTATTTGAAGTCTGATTTTAAAACTATTTCACAGAATTGATCACCATATTGAGACGATGTGTCACGCGCAATGGATGACTACCTTGAAGGTCAAGGTCACAGCATGACCTTGCAGCAAAATCGTGTCAGGCCCATAACTTCGTTATTTGAAGTCAGATTTAACAATTATTTCACAGAAATGATCACCATATTGAGACAATGTGTCGAGCGCAACATTTGGGTTGTTTTTACACTTTGAACTTTGTCTGTGACATAATTCTGACACTACAAGAGGTATATACTCCTGTGTCCAAAACCTATTCGGGGAGCATCTCCCGGTTCAAGAGTACAGATGTACAAGATAACTCATTGTATAGATAAAATACTTACACATGTAATCAAGGTTTTTGTATAACTAGCAAGTGATGATGTATTTAAAAATGGGTTTTTTGTTAAATTTCAAAATATCAGGTAGATACTTTTTCTATAGGTTTTAATGTACTGTGTACAGTTCATTTATGTTTTATTGATGGTGTTCAAGTTTATCTTATATTTCAGCTGAAATAGACAAAAAGATGGACGAGTATCTAGGAAGCATGGGTGTATCAATGGATGGTAGATTCGCTTCTATAAGAACCATGGAAACCAATTTAGGTAAGGTTATATCTTCATCATTCTATTTAATTTTTGGGAAGTTGATGACTTTTTTTCATGCAGTTAACAATAATTCTAACACATACACCAATTTCTTTCTAACTTAATAACAAAAACAACTTAAGCTTTGGTCCTGGTACCAAAATGTAATACAACTTTTTTGTAATCATCTATTTTATCACATATCCGTGCCCATTTTGCGACTCCGTAAAAATGGTATTGCATGGCCACGTCATTTACATTATACAAACATAATATAAAGATGTGCTAAACTAAACTATAGGTGCGTCAATGACAAATTATTCTTTTGCACTTTAAGCAGTCTTTATTTTGGATATGTGATAAATAGAATATTATATTCTTGTAGGTTCATAACTGAAATTATTGAACTTGTTAAATAAAATAATATTTTGCTCATCAGAGGCTAGCATAGTGTAATTTATTCAACTTTTTCAATAAATACAGTATTGAGCCTACAGTCATTCAATATCCTTTATATATTGCAGGAAATTTTGTAACAGATATTATATTAGAAGCAGTGCCTGCAGATATATGTCTCATCAACTCGGGAACATTTAGATCTGATAGAATACATCAAAAAGGCGAGTTCCGACTGCGGGATCTTCTCACAATATTGCCATTAATGGACCCCCTTGTTGTCATTGAAATCTCAGGTAAATGTTTTATAAAGTTATACATTATAGACAGTATTGATACATGTTTGTGATTTCCTTTAAAGTTTTGGAAGCATTTAAAGAGGATGTATCTTTAAATGAAGTTTTTGTTGCTGAATAATTGAACTTCTAGCAGTCATATATTGTTAGTATGCATAATTTCTAAGGATAAGGTTTGCCTTTTATGCATAATTTTATATTCCCTGGGGACGAAATTATATTTTCTTTTAACCATGAACATGTAGTGTAAAAACATTGAACTTTTTTATAGGACAATTATTTTATTTGGTCAAGTAAAAAGAGGTTAATTCCAATTGAGCTTTCTTTGAAAATAGATAAGAAACTTTAAACAAGAAGTTTTTTACATCTACAGACATTGCCAATGTTTTTTTAGCTCACCTGAGCACAAAGTGCTCAAGGGTGAGCTTTTGTCATCACTCTGCGTGCAACGTACGTCATGCGTCGTGCATCCTTCAAAATATGGCGTCAAACTTTTCAAACAACATCTCCTCCTAAACCACATGGCCAATTGCAACCAAACTTTACAGAAATGATCCTTAGGTGGACCCCTTTCAAAGTTGTTCAAAAATTTAAATTCCAGTAAAAACTCTGGTTGCCATGGCAACCAATAGGAAAAACTTATATATCTTCTTTTAAAAAAACCCTAAGAGCTAGAGCTAAGATATTTAGCATGAAACATGTTCTATTGGGTGTCTACCAAGTTTGTTCAATCAAAAGCCCTGGGGTCAAAATTGCCCCGCCCCATAGCAAAAACTTAAAAAATCTTCTTTGAAAAAACCCAAATAGCTGGAGTTTAGATATTAAGCATGAAACATCTTCTGGTGAGTGTCTACAAAGTTTGTTCAAATAAAAGCCCTGGGGTCAAAATTGGCCCCGCCTTGGGGGTCATTGATTTTCCTTATATGTGTATAGCAAAAACTTAAAAATCTTCTTTGAAAAAACCCAAATAGCTAGAGTTTAGATATTAAGCATGAAACATCTTCTAGTGAGAGTCTACCAAGTTTGTTCAAATAAAAGCCCTGGGGTCAAAATTGGCTCCGCCCTAGGGGGTCTTTGATTTTCCCTATATGCATATAGTAAAAACTTAAAAAATCTTCTTTTAAAGAACTCAAAGAGCTAGAGCTAAGATATTTAGCATGAAACATCTTCTAGTGAGTGTCTACCAAGTTTGTTCAAATAAAAACCCTGGGGTCAAAATTGGCTCCGCCCCAGGGGGTCTTTGATTTTCCCGATATGCATATAGTAAAAACTTAAAAAATCTTCTTTTAAAGAACTCAAAGAGCTTGAGCTAAGATATTTAGCATGAAACATGTTCTTATGGGTGTCTACTAAGTTTGTTCAAATAAAAGCCCTGGGGTCAAAATTGGCCCCGCCACAGGGGGTCATTGATTTTCCTTATATGCATAGAGTAAAAACTTAAAAAATCTTCTTTTAAAGAACTCAAAGAGCTAGAGCTAAGATATTTAGCATAAAACATGTTCTAATGGGTGTCTACCAAGTTTGTTCAAATAAAAGCCCTGGTGTCAAAATTGGCCCCGCCCCGGGGGGTCATAGATTTTCCTTATATGACAGTGTATAGCAAAAACTTAAAAATCTTCTTTGAAAAAACCCAGATAGCTAGAGTTTAAATATTAAGCATGAAACATCTTCTAGTGAGTGTCTACCAAGTTTGTTCAAATAAAAGCCCTGGGGTCAAAATTGGCCCCGCCCCAGTGTGTCTTTGATTTTCCCTATATGCATATTGTAAAAACTTAAAAAATCTTCTTTTAAAGAAGCCAAAGAGCTAGAGCTAAGATATTTAGCATGAAACATCTTCTAATGAGTGTCTACCAAGTTTGTTCAAATAAAAGCCCTAGGGTTAAAATTGGCCCCGCCCCAGGGGGTCATTGATTTTCCCTATATGCATATAGTAAAAACTTAAAAAATCTTCTTTTAAAGAACTCAAAGAGCTAGAGCTAAGATATTTAGCATGAAACATGTTCTAATGGGTGTCTACCAAGTTTGTTTCAAATAAAAAGCCCTGGGGTCAAAAATTGGCACCGCCCCGGGGTCATTGTTTTCCTTATATATTGTATCGCAAAAACTTAAAAAATCTTTTTTGAAAAAAACCAAATAGCTGGAGTTTAAGATATTAAGCATGATACATTTTCTAGTGAGAGTCTACAAAGTTTGTTCAAATAAAGCCTGGGGAAAAAAACTGGCCCCGCCAGGGGTTTTT